>NW_009197165.1:187081-195338 GCF_000690835.1 Fulmarus glacialis
TATCTCAGGCCCTTTCTCCAATTTCCCGTCACTGGGTCTCAAGTCTGGTCTGGATTTGGTTTTGTGTCCTCCAAAGTGCCGGTAGCCTTTCCTGGGGTGAGCCCTCTGCAGATCTAATAAACATCTCCCCTCTTCCATCATCTGGGAGGTTAATTGAAATATCGAATCGTACCACATCAAGAGAGACCCCTGTTAGACGTATCCCTCCTTTCTGACAGGGAACCATTGATAATCCCTCTCTAGGTACAGCCAAATTGCAATATAGAGCCGATTCCCAGTGTGCTGATGAGAATGTCATGGGAGACAGCTTGAAAAGCCTTCCTGAAGTAGATAGATGACATCTCCCGCATCTTCCCCCAGCACCAGCCCTGCCACCCTGTCATGGGAGGAAATTAGATTGGTTTGACCCAATTTGGTCTTTACAAATTCATGTTGGCTGTTACTCATTTTCCTGTGTTCTTCCAGGTGCTCGCATAGGCTTTGTTTGCTCTCAGTATGCTTCTGAAAATTAGAGGTAAACTGATTCGCCTCCCTCCCCTTTCGAAAAGGCAGGTGTTGCATCTGCCCTTTTCTACATTTTTGCATCATCCTCTTCTCAAATATCACCATGTTGGCTCCAAAATCACGTTCTGTGGTTCTCGATGCGCCCAGGGATGGAGCTGGCATGGTGCAGCCGATTCGAAACCGCCTGCCTTAGCTAAGTACTCCTGAAACTCTTCTGTCCCTTCCTAGCCTGGTATCTTACTCCTCAGTGTTAATTGTGTCAGACACCAACTCACAGCTGATCTGTTTAGTAAAGACTAAACTGAAAGAGGCTTTAGCCTTCTCAGCATTGTCTGTCGATAGCTTTCCCTCTTCAGCCACTCTGACATTTTCAGATGGGATTTTTTTTTTTTTTTAAATTCAAAGTGACTTTTCCTGCTGTTTTAAAATGTGAATCAATTTCTCCTAAAAAATAGAAGCATTGTAATAACAAGGCTGCAAAGCTTGAAAAATAATGCTTTGAAATAGCTGAAGCAAAATGTTTCTTGCTACTTGAGATCAATTCTCTTTGGAATAACTATTAATGGTTAGGCCAGAAGTTGGGGTTTTTGTCCCCATTCAAGAAAGGGAAAAGATTCAACCCCCCAGTTTCTCATAATGTTGTTTCTCAGTAATCAGAAACACCATCCTCGCCCTGCCATGCATTGGCTCAACCAGAGCAGTCAGTACCGCTGCAGCTATTTCCCTGTAAGATTTCTCTGGGCCAGAAAACTCTGGATTCTCACACAACTCCATCTGTATCAATAGCAATCGGTGCCGCCAGCCTGAATCCGCAACAGGGAAAATTGGATGGGTATTGAGCAGAAATGTCTCTTGTCCCACGCACAGCATCTGAAAGCTAGTTTTAAATGCAAATAGGATGGGGAAGACTATGGAAATTCAATAGCAATTGTTCTTTAAGTTTCTTTCCATACAGCACGGATCATTAGGTAGAGCTTTAGCTGCCCAGAGACCTCTGGCACGAAACAGAAATATGAAATCAGATCTTTCTGCTTCGCACAAGTCGAAGTCAGCACCATCACGGGCGATGCTGGGTGAACTTACTCACCTGTTTCAGCTCCATCTTAGAACAGGGTGATATTTCTTATCCCCTGATCCCACCAGAAGATCATTCCAGGAGCCCGCCGCGCTGGTTAAAACCTTCTCCTGACTTCCAGTGTGACTTGATTTGTGGCCTAGCTCCTCTTATGCAAACATTGTCCTTTAACTTAAGTAGCTCTTCTTCCCTTGTGTCTGGGTGATGGATTGAGCTAGAGCATGTTTGCCATTTCAGCTGTCTTCCACAACAGCTGCTGCTTCAAGTGAAAGAAGGATGGCGGTTATCTATATAAACAGCTTTCTCTAAAAAGTGATTGTTTCCAAAAAGCAACGATCAACTTTCTGAAATCAACACTTAAGCGCTTTTAGTGGATTGGAGATTTTCATTGGAGAACGGAGTCAGGGGGTTCAGTGCAAAGAAAATGATAGCTTTTCTTCCAGAAGTCAAAGTTGCCTTTTCTTTTCCCTTGAGTTTTGGCTGAAAACCCATCTGAAATAAAATAGGAGAAATCTCCAGGCTGTGCAGCCTAGCTGGGATATAAAACTCTGACTCAGGATCTCAGGGTCAATTCCTGCACCTACCACTGGTTTTCGATGGATGACTTTGAGCAAGTCCTTTGTCCCCTGCCTGCATTTCCCCATCTGTAAAGCAGAAGAAGGGAATTCACCCAGTTCGGGAGGAAGGGGCTAAAAGAGACTGCGGGGTTGTTTGAACAGCCATCAGAAAACCAAAGAGGTGGGAACGACAGCCACGAGAAATCCTGTGCAGAGGAGAGGGACAAAGATGGGGTAGCAAAGCCCCGACGCTGTTCAGGGGATGGGAGGTTGCAGGGACCATTGAAGGGGAACCTGGTTGTCCTGTCCCACCATTTTGCTGGACTCAAATTTCAACTGCAATGGTTGTCGTTGGGCAGGTGAACGTGGAGTATTGCACTGGCAAACGCAGCCGCGGAGGCTGATGTTCACGACTCTTTGGCCGCCGCTGTTCCCCTCACAGCTCTGCTTTACGCAGGGAAAGGGCACAGCACCATTTCAGAGGTGACCGATACCCCGCTGCTGCGCTGCTGATGTGCCAGAGAGGGGGAAGAGCAGGGGAAGGACGTGCTTCGCCTCAACAACTGCGGCGTAGCCATTTCCCAAGAGCATTGAGAGAGCAAAGTCTGTTGTGGAGGGTACTTAAATCACTAATTAAAGCTGTTACCCTCTGGATGACACTAGTTTGGCCTCTTCTGAGCCTGCTTGGAGGCTACGGGGGTGGAAGAGATGGATCATCATCTTGTTTTTCTGTCTCGCACCTTTCCCTTTGCTTTTTTTCCATCGTCCGTGTTGCCTGGGATTCGCTCCTTTATCCTTACACACGTCTCGCCTAACTCCCATGGTTTAAAATTAATATAATATTGATTGGAAGGGTTTGGAGGGATTGCAGGTCATTTGCATTCTCCCGTCCCTCTTCATTTCTTCGCCCAAGCCCTGTCTGGGCGAAGTTTGGCGTCTGGAGTGAAGGAGGTCTGGTTGCTATAGCTACCAGTGCTGCCTTCCTCCCGGCGAGGAGGAGGAGACCGCAGGACTTCTGAACAAAGCCATTTTGCACAAACTTCTGCCTTTGAAAGTCAGCCAGGGGCCCCGAGGCGCCCGTGGGTCACCCTTCTCCTCAGCCCTCCCCGCTGGTGGCAGCGCGATGCCGGGGAGGAGAAACGGCTGCCCACTCCCCGTGGGCAAGGAGGACTTGGCTGCAAAGCTGGGGATGGGCAGCGTCTCCGAAAAAATCCTGCCTGTCCCATCTCGGACTGGGCACTTAATTCAGAGGCCACTTATGTCCTCCTGGAGGACGTATGTCCATGCTGGAGAAGGACACGGGGGATAGTCCATAGGTACCTAGAGCCCTTCGGGACACCGCAGGGTATCGCAGTCACCTTCCCGGGGCTGGCAGGTACGACCCGGCTCTCTGGGGTGGCCAGGGACGCCGGGGGAGTTGTGCAACATCTCAGATGGCATTGAACACCCAAGTGTGGGGGGCTGACCACTTTTTTTGGCTTTTTCTGCTGCATCCCCCAAATCAGTACAAAGGACTGAGCACTGCACTAACCCCCTGCGCCTCAGAACCTGGGGTTTCATCTCCCTTTACGCTGTGGAGGGTACGGGGCACGTGAGGAGGAACAGACTGAGTAGGTCTTGTATAACACGGACTCCCTTTGTTTCCAGGTTACTCCGGATTGTCTGTAATTATGTCCAGGGATGCATGCCACGATAATTGTTGATTATTTGCAGCTCCTGTGGGACTGCTTCCTTGTGAAAGAAAGGCAAAGAGCCTGCATGTAGCATAGACACGAAATTCAGATCAGCAGCATATTTCTGGAACAGGCTCAAGAACTGAATAAATACGTGAATAAATTAAATAAATAAAAGGTGTGGAGGAACGAGCGAGATGGCCTTGCCGTGTCAAGATAACTGTACCTTGTCGCCCTGCTCTGCAAACTCTGTTGAGCAGATTTATTAGTTTTAATTAACAGGAGGGGGAAAAAAAAAGAGCTGGGAATACATCCAAATTCCAACTCACAAAATCACTGCTCCTTCCTCAAGATTGAGAGAGAAAGAGGGTGAATGACCAGAATAATAATCAGAAAAGAGATCTGGGTGCCAAGAAAGCCATTTCTCCGCCCAGCCTTTGCGCTGGCTCCTGGGATGAGGAGGAACTTGTTCAAAGCTGAATGGGAAGTCCCAGCAGGGTCAGAGTTTAGGGCTGGAGCGTGTTTAAAGTTTCAAGTGGGGCAGATGAAACCTCCTATCAAAACTTCTCCTTCAGTAGAAAGCTGGAGCTGGGTTTAAGCTTATGTCTGTGTGTAAAGTACTGTTTTTCACAGAAAATGAGATTTTTTTCATTGTAAGTCCTCCTCCCCAAGAATGAGTGGCTTGGGGTCAGCCAGCGGGTGACGTACCTCAGTGGGCAGGGTAGTGTCCCTGGGCAGTGACCCTGGGCACATGCACCCCTCCTCTGGAGCAGGGTCCTTCGACAAGTGCCAGTGCCCAGGGCATGACAAGGGGAGACTATAGTGCCGTAGGAACATTCTGTGGCATTTCAGAACACCGATATTTCCCTTTTTCCATTCTCCAGCCCTGGTTTGCAGGTAAACCCAAGAGCTTGGGAAGGTTTAGGAGACTGTTGTGGAGGCCCAGCCTGGCTGAGGGCTCCACATTCCTGCTGGAGGCACGGCACATGGCCGGCTCTCCAAGGACCGACCGATGAGACGGCGGGTACCCATGGGGAGAATCTGGGTGCACAACATCCTGCTCTGTTGCAGAGATTAGTGTTGCTGGTGGCTCCTCTGCCCCTTGCCACGGCATCCCGGTGACACCACGGCCAGCCCCCATCGCAGGGACGTGTCCCCATACTGCCCTAGGCACTGGGGGATGTGATTTTCATGCCCAAACAATATCAACCCTGTTACTCATGGGGTGCACTCATGGATGCTGGTAGAAAGGTGTTTAACTGGGGTGTTGCTTAGTCCCAGTAGCACAAGAGAGTTAAAAAAATAATAAAAAATCAACTTTCAGCCCAGAAAACATTGACAGTTCAAACCATCAGAAAGAAAACGGTGCTTCCTTTTATTTATTACGGTTTTTTTCCTGTTGGCATCAAGTCGACATTTTCTGCCAAGGGTTTGATGAGGATGAAATACATTTTCTCCCTGTCAGAATGGTCTGTGAGGGAGCCCTGGTCTGCATCTCCCTCCCTCCTGCATGGTGCAGCACAGGGCAGAGCCCCCTGAGCAACCGCTCACTCCAGGACCAGCAAGAGTGCAGCCTCGTTAGCCCAGCATGTGTATCAGCTCATTAGCCTTGATGAGTAACCAAGAGCTAAGCTGCCCCTGGGCTTCTCCTGCAGATAGTATTGTTTCATGGCATGGTAGGTCCTGATCCAGGGAACTTGCCTCTTGCCTGGTGTAGAAATTACCTTTACAGCCTCTGCACCGTCAGCTTGTCCCTCCAACGAGGCTGAACTTCTTCATGTGGCCCTGTGAAGGTCCCAAGATCTGCAGGGAGCTGGAAGACAGCCACAAAGCATAGACCAGGAAGGAAAACAGGCTTTGGTTTTTCTCCCACGTTGAAGTTGTTCCCTTTCAAGTTTTCTTTCAGCCCATTAGGAACCATTTCGGAAGAAGACCTGGAAAGAATGGACTTGGATCTGGCTGCCAACATCTTCGGGGTTCAGAAGTACTTGGACCACAGATTGTGCCTCCGTCCTGTCTCTGCCCTTTGCAGATGTTCATTAAAGGAGTTTCACGAGAAAACACAGCATCGCTCTCCAGGAAACAGCAGCTAGAACATTTTATCTTTGACTTTTGCAACTTCAACAAGTCCCTCAGGGAAGAGCACAAGCAAGTTTTATTAAAAATAAAAAACCCTCATGGAGGGGATTAACACTTTGTCTTCTGGATTTAACAGGAGCTGCTGGAGATAGCAAAGACACTTCAGAAAGGCTCTTGGGGCAGAGCAGGACATAAATAAACGGTCCTAATAAAGGCTGGCATGACCCAGCACAGTGATGAATGCACAGGGGCCCTAAGGCCACAGCCAGGATTGATCTGTCTTGTAGCCAAAATGCTGGGAACAGCAAGAGTTCTTGGGGACAACACAGCGCGATGTAGCACCACCATGAAAACCGGCCCCACAGTCCCACAGCAAAAAAATCCATCTGAAAACCCAGCAGAGGGCTGCGTTCTGGCCCTGGGATGAAGATCGATCACTTGCTTTATCCTCATTTCATTGAGTTTTCAAGGCTGGTCTGGCAGAGGACACACGTGGCAAGCTACCGTGGGAAATGCTGTCCCAAGGGTGACTCCACGGATGCGGCAGGCAGAGCATTTCAGATGAGGCAGGAGAAAAGTGTTGCTCCTGCTCCAAGTACATCTGAGCTCCATGGGTTGACTTGCAGGGCAGAAAGGTGCAAGGTCCAACCGATGGTTGCCTGCCACCTAGGAAATTTTAAGGGCTTTCGTCCACCTGAGACTCTTTTGTGTCTAACAAGAGCCAAACCCCTGCTGCCTACCACCTTTTCTTCAATTAGAAAACCAAATATAATTGAATCCGGACCGTGATTTTTGAAAAGTTTGTCACAACCCAATTATCTCCAAGATCTCATCCCATCTGTGCTTGAAATCTGTCCAGGTATGCCGAAGTTTGATGGTGGAAAGGTGAAAAATAGACACAGAGAAGGTGTGATTTTACAGCCTCATTTCCCCAGGGAAGCAGTCCAACAAGGGCTACTGGAAGAGGTCAGATCTTGGGTCTGATGGCATATGTTCAGATCACTTCATCAGAGGCCTATTTGAAACATTTCCATGGATGCTGCTGGCAGAAAATTGGTCTTTTTTTTTTAACTAAACTATGTTGGTTTTTCCCACTTCAGAAATGTTGACACTGTGTCAAAAAAAAAACCCAACCAAAAATACAGGCCAACAACAAATGCTGAACAAATAGAGGCATTTTCACTTTGGAACCAAAAATCAGAATAGATCTGTTGAAACCAGAAATATTTTCATACTAACAGCGCCGCTTGCAACTTACACTCACATCGATTGCTAATGACGGCCAGTCCACTGGCAAAATGCTTGACAGGTAGTTTTGGACCAAACTTCAAACAAGCAATTAAACCACATCGCTGGCTATGGGCTCTCTCCACGTGTGGCATATAGGTTTGTTTCGTTGCTGCAGAAAATGGTTGCTGCGCTGCATTCAGGAACACGGCTGACTTTCTGGACACCGAATTTACCCTTTATTTCAGAGCAGTGATTTATTGACTGCATTAGAGGACAATCTTCAGAGTCAGGGAGATGCCAGCGCTGAGCCTGATGTTCGTGTTGCTCCTCTCCGTTGTCTGGCTCTGAAAGTCGTGGTGGCCCCATGGCTGCTCGGTGACCGGAGGGGATGCACGTGCTTATGTGTGTTACCGTATCTGTTGTGGTACATACTGGTTTAGGAGGAGCAGGTCTCCTGCTTCCAGGTTTGGGATCGGCCCGAGCTGGCAAGCTCAGCGCCGTGAGGCTCTTCCCCTCCGTTTTCTCCTTGTCGCGTGTTTTGGCAAATGGGTGTCTTGGGGGGGAGCAGGCGAAGGATGGAAATCCCCGCTCCACCGAGAGCGCAGGGGCAGCGGGGTCTCACCGGCTCCAAAGCCTCCTGTGCCCAGTGCACCGAGTCAGCCGGGAGAGAGCTGAATTGTTTACACATAAACGTCCTGGCACGAAGCCACCTCCGCAAGGGAAAGGGGAAAAGAAATCAAAACAGAAAGAACATGAAAAATTAATAGGGTTTTAGACTATTACATTTTCCAGGACTTCCTGCATTGTGGCTCTCAATCCTCAATCAATCACATTTCAATTGGACTGATTAATGCTCCAAAATACTTCTTCGGCTGGCTTGGACGTGCGCCCCACGCCTGTCCCCGGGGAGCAAAGCCAGGCCTGGGGCTGGCGGTGGGGTGCTCGTGCGGGGGACCGGGCGAGTGGAGGCTGCCCGCTTTTTGCTCCAGGACGGGGATACGTCCTGAGATGCATTAACGCTGCTGCGGCCGGCTCTGCCCGGTGCGTGCTCAGCTCCCGCTTGCTCCGCTGGCGTATGCCGGTGGCCGGTGGCCGCTGCTCCCGGCCCTTCCCTGCAGCACCCTCCTGTCGCCTTTGCC
>NW_009197165.1:195352-199344 GCF_000690835.1 Fulmarus glacialis
GGGTTAAGGAGAGCACTTTATTGTGCCTAACGAGGCGCTCTGCCCATCCAGCTAGAGAGCAGCCAGCTCAGCCGTGGATTGTCTTTCGCTTTTTATTGCCCAGCGGGAGGAGCAGGGGGAAGGTCTTTATGTGATTTTAGAGAAAGACAAAATGCCTTAATAGCAGCCGGCGCTGCCTCTCTGGGACCCAGGGGACCCTGCAGCAGCCCGTAATAATCATCGTAAATAAAAGGGGACGTATCTAGTGTGCAGCATGGGCCGTTAAAACAAGCCCTAGGGTGGAAGGGATGTCTTAAAAACAAGCTTTAGAGGATGTTTCTCTCCGTTTCTCTCCTCATTGCCCCTCTAATTCTCCTTCCCTGCATGGCGGAGCGGTGGAAGGCTGGCACAGCTCTCCTTTCTCCCAGCCTCGATTAGCTTGACAAGCACATATATATATCTTTATCTTTACTTTTCTGCTCATGTGGCCTTAGGGAGGGAACTCCCACATACTTAGGCTCATGCCTGGCTTTCTGGCCTGGTAAAACTGAGGAAAGGGTGTGTTTAGGCTTCTCAGTCCTCCTCCACTGAAGACAACCCAACGTTGTCTCTTCCGGCAGCTTTACCCCAAGTCTTTTCGTAGCTTGGTTGTTGCAAGTGCACTTCGGGTGTCATGGGGCTCTGGAGGCATCCCTGCCTTGGGTGGGACGAGAAATCCAGTTTTCTAGCCCTGTGGTGCAGGGCGAAAGGTAGAAATCACGAACCTTCACAAGAAAGAAGAGGTAAATGGGGAGGGATGCAGATTTTACTAACAGGGAGGATGCAGGCCCTATCACAGCGATGACGTTCGAGGCAGCCGCATCGCTCCCAGGCTCCCGGCACCGAGCAAGCAGCGTTTAAGTCAAAACCAAGTTTTTGCAAAGCAGCTCCTCTGTTTTTAGTAGCTCTAGGAGCAATGCTGGACAGGGAACGGTGTGACATTGGAGCACAGCCCCTTGGCAGAGCAGCCCCTACCCGAGCCCACAGGGAGCAAGGGACTGCGGCCTCAATAAACCAGAATAAACTTCCAGGAGAGAGGAGGACTGAGCTGGGTTTTCAGGAGCACGTGGGGAGTCTGGGATGAGTGTGCTGTGGGTTGAAACTGCCTTCTTGAATGGCTCAGAGTGTGTTAGGGACATGGGAGGTCTCAGGAGGGAAGGGGCCTAAAAAGATTTTTCAGCATAGAGGATGCACGAAATCCTTTTCCTTTTTTATAATACATGCTCGTCTGTCTCAGGGTGCTTTTCATGGCTTTGCAAGCAACAGATTGGCAGCTAAAACTGTTTTTCTCTCTTTTCTTTAGTTTCTTTTTCCCTCTGCAAATGTTTGGCAGAAAGGAGAACCTGCAATAAAAAAAAAAAAGTTGATTAAAAGCCCTGAGCCCTAGCTGCGAAAATGTTTTGAAGCAACTGTAACTACCTTTATTTTCTACATAATTCTTTCATTCCGTTGCATTCACACCCTTCACAGTTTCCGCACGCGGCCGTCTGTAACTCTGCTGTTGAGCTATCAGCGGTCGGAGGAGTCTTTTCCTTGTACGTGCAGGGAACCGTTGCACCGCGCTGCCCTTCAAACTCCCCGGGTTGTTCATGGCTGCAGGAGATCTTCGAGAAACATCTGGAAAGAGCTGATGGGGGTTTTGCCACACGGAGAAGTGATCTGAGGTGCTCCCCGTCCATCAACCTTCCAGCCGGCTGGGGTCGAGGTGTCCCTGCCTCTGTTTGCGGGGCTGATGTGAAGCCGGTGAGGGCTGCGAAGGTGACGGCAGCTTTGGGGAGGGCTGACCACATCCCCAGTCACCGCGGCATTGTTCTCCATCCCGCATTCTGTGTTAAGCTTTCTTTTTTCCTCTGCATCCAACAAGGGCATCACCTCGCCCAGAACTTAATAGAATTGCTTGTGTTATCCTAATCAGGGTTGGTTTGTGCTCCCATAGCCCCTACGGGGCTGCAGCACAGAAAAAGAGAGCTCAGCCCTGGTTGCCACTGCTCAGCCAACACACAGTAACTCCCATCTGAGTCCTCGCAGTGTGAGGGTAAACCATGAGCAAACCCGAGGTGCTCGGCTCTGGCACGAAGGGCTGATGTGGGTAACTACAGTATTTCGATGTGCAGGCAAGAGGCTTCGTGCGTTTCTCGTCCCCCCGCCCCGACGTCTCCTGCGCAACACAGACTGTGTGTGGGGACAAACACATCTCCTCCGGGATGCGGCTGTTTCCCAGCCATGCCGTACAAGAGTTCATCAAGCAATTAACATCCTTTGCAATAAAAGCACTTTACTTCCTCCTGCCGCCTTTCCTATTAAGTCCTTCCCTCCCCTTGCAAGGAACATTTTGACTTTGGAAACAAGCTCCCCGCCTCTTCGGGGGAGCTTTAATGAGGGCTGGAGGCTGCGGCTGAGCTGAGCCCTTCCCCACCGTCTGGAGGCAAAGCCGGAACGTCCTGCTCTTAGGGGAGTTGTACCCTGACCATATCCAGTAAATATACCCCCAAATCACCCACCAGGAATTGCACTTAATATTTGTGCTGGTTTCTGAGCCCGTGCAGAGGGTGTGTGAGCAAAGGCAGGGCCGGGCAGGAGAGGGCTGTCAGCCTTCGCAGAATAGATGAGGGGCTTTTCCACTGCACCTAAACAGCTTCCCCCCGCCCTGGAAAGATAAAGAGAGTAGGAACCAGGTCCCAACTCTCTCCTCAAGCAGGGTGGGATGGCCCATGTTTACTTACGCCAATAAAGGGAAGGACAGAAAGATGGAAAGGAAGGTAGAAGGGGAAGGAAAAGGGAGGGAAGCATTTAAATGGGATGGGGATTCAGGAGGGGGTCCTGCGGGCACCTCCAGACCTGCAGGAGCGATGGGATGGAGCTGGTGGTGGTGGTGGAGCTGGGTTTCTTCCCTGCTTGTCTTTATTAGCTCCCCAGGATTTAGGGTGCCTGTGCTCCCCTCCTCCTCTTCCTCTTCCTTCACATGATTAATCTCCACTTTGCCTCTCGCTTAGAAAGAACATAACTATAAATGCAATCATACACTTTATGGGCTGTGTAGATCTGCTGTGTCAGCTAAATCAATAAGGCACTTAGGGCATCAATGGCCCTTTTCCCTCTCCTGTTCCCCTTGTGTCATGCATCAGTGGAATGAGTTGCATGTTCTCAGCTGCCATCAGCTTGATCCTCCCTGCTACCAAATTCAGGTCCCCACACCTTGTGGGTGCTTCAGAGGAAGGTGACAGCCCCAAAATGTGGGGAGCAGACTTGAGCATGAGGTGGGTGATCATCCACGACTGCCCTCCCCAGCCCTAAAAAAAAATGAACTCAGCCCTGGCTTACCTTGCAGGCAACCCACATCAAAAAGTCCTCCTGGGGGGCACAGTGGTCCCGACCAACCCCAGCTGAGCACCTTCCACAGCCCCCAGGGCAGGCTTTGCACCCTCCTGCGTGTCCTCACGCCATGCCCTGGGGCATGAAGCACATGCCTGTGCTTGATAACCCACCGTGCCCAGCTGCAGCCCAGCACCGGCCTTATATCGGAAGCTTTCAACTGAAAACAATACCCCCAAAGAGTAATTTTGTGTTTGCAGCCCAAGGCACCGCGGGGGGCCCGGGGGCCCCGCGGCCACGTGCTGCGGCTGTGCTCAGGTTCCTCTGGGTTCGCAGTGCCACACAGAAGGAGCCGTCATTTACAAGCGGTGGCTCACCAGGAGGAGCAGCGGCTTTAAAGTCGGTGAATGTGGTACAGGAGCAACGTACGGTGTGGAGCGGGGAGAGGTGTGGAAACCACGCTGTTGCCACCCTATAGCCCGGGGAAGGGCAGCCCAGAAATCCCCTGGCCGTGGCCCAGAAGCCTGTAAAGCCACAGCCAAGTGTGCTGTGCCTGGGCTTTGGCACCTTTTTCCTCTTAATTTTCCCCTGCTCTTGGCCAAAACCTACATCCCCAGACAAGGTGCATGAATAAAACACGGCAGCAGCTGCTTCGGCTGGCA
>NW_009197165.1:199366-203781 GCF_000690835.1 Fulmarus glacialis
CCGGGGGGTCCGTCACCAGCGACAGCATCCGCGGCAGCCAGGTTATATTGTCCCTGTTACAAATTACTGCAGTCCCACGTGTCAAGGTACCGGGGCGGTGAGTGCGAGGAAGGGGAGATGACCAGGTTGAATTCTACGTGGTTTTAGTGACACAAAGTGTACAAAAACCTTTTCCGAGCCCTTGCTCAGCCATGCAGAGCCCTGGCTGGTCCCCGTGCTCCTGCCCGTGTAACTCGGTGACACGCGACAGCCGCCATCTGGGAAACAGGACGGGACTGACCCCGGGACCCGGGACCTCCGGCGCTGAACAGAACAAGCTGCTCCTGGTGAGCCCGGAGACCTGGAGCTGCCGCAGGGCAGCTGCGATGGATGTACATGGCACCGGGGCTTCCACACAAGCTGAGTTTTCCATCTGCGACGTCTGGTTGTTTCCAATGTTAAAATAAGCTTAACAGAAATTTCCAGTCTTGGGGTAGAACTCCCCTTGCGATTGCAAACAGACTGGCTATTTGCATTGATTCGCACAGTACGTTGCAATTATAAATGGAAACGCAGTGTTTCAGCTTTGACTGGGGGAAGGGCTTTTTTCTAAAGCCTGAAATTCATCCCGTGTCGCTGTAGCCAGCCTTGCCTTCACATCAGCACTGCCGCGCTCCCCTGGCTTTGCTTCCTTTGGGGCCAAATTTCTTGGGATGCGGTGTGTCATGAGGAAGGAGGGAAAGTCCAGGACCAAGCTCCTGCTCTACTCCACCTGGTGCAAAGCAAACGAGCCAAAAGCAGTCCTTTTGGGTGGATTTATGGCTGTTTTGCACCATCAGAGCAGCCAGAGGCCAGTAATGAAGCTGGTCCCTTAGCAATCTCATCCAGAGCCGGAGCCTCATGTCCAAGATGCGTGCCGCTTGGCACAGCCGTCGGCCGCCTGGTAACGCAGCGGCACTGGCATGGCCAAGGCGAGCTGTCCCCACATCCCAGGCATCCAAACCTGGCTGGGAGGAGTGGGGCTGTCCCGTGCTCGGCTGCCTCCCGTACCCTCCGTCCTGCCGCTGGCTGTAGGTAACTCGTGTGGCTCATCAGTGCCGTGCCTCCCCAGCCGCCACGCTTGCTTCTTCTCACATCAAGGCTCACATTGTTTTTAAGTTATGTATTGTCCGGGGGCACTGTTTTTCTCCTCTGAGAGGTTTCCTGGAAATTCACTTCATATCCTGCAGCTAGAATGAAATCATTTTAATGCCGCTGTAGCTCACTGTGCTCTGCTTTGGTTCAAGAGGCCGGCTCTACTGCACTGGCTGTATTGCTGGGCTGTGCCATGGGGATGGGAAAAGCATTCCCGGGGATGGGAAATGCAATCCTCGGGATGGGAAATGCAATCCTCTTGCTTGCGGACAGCCATTCCAGCGCCCTGTGCCCATCCTGCGGGCACTGCCGGGGACGCAAAGGGCCAGGGCTGGGGGTGATGCCTACCCTTGGGCTTGGCCTCCCTCTCCACCGCGCAGCAGACCTGGCAGCGGCAAGGGGAACTGGGGAGGGCTCGTCGGTGGGTGCAGTGGGTGGAGGTGTCCCCAGCTGGTCCGAGCAGAAATCCCCCCCAAGGTTTCCCAGCAACTCAGCTTTGTGAATGTCTTTGCCTGCGGCAAGAGGGACAGGACTGGGCAGTGCAGGAGATTTTCTCTGCTCCTCTGCACTGCAGGTGGCTGAGTTATTTAAAATAAATGCAACCAAGGCGGCAAGGTGTCATGCTATAGGGGACGGTGCTTTGCTGTATGGGATCAGGCACTGCCCTAGCAATTCTTTAAAGAAAATGGAGGCAAAATGAGCATATTTCCCCATGATTCTTACATCAGCTTTGTAGCCTTGGCTTACCAGGGACCACTCACTGCCTCCTTAAAATACACTCAGGCATCCAGCTGCTTAGCTGATAGACCAGGCTCGGGGTTACAACACACCTCTGTGCTGGCTGGGGGCCCGGGGCATCGCAGCTCCCATAGCAGAGTCTCCAGCAGGAGCCGGCTGTCCCCGGGGACGCCCTGCACCGAAGCTACCAGGGGACCATAGAGCCCTTTAAATGGTGCTGGAGCCGCAAGAGGTCAAGACAGAGGCATGGCAAGCTTTGTAGAGAGAGGCAAGGCTTTTATCAGATCAAATGATGCATTATGATGGATTAGAGAGAGATATAAAAGACCAGCGGCTCACAGCAGAGGAAGCCTGGCCTGGGAACTGGACACACGGAAGAAAATGTGGTTATCAGGTGCAAACAGCAACACCCGTGGGGCACTGCAGTGGTCCAAGACAGAGAAAAAGCTACACAAGCCATTTCTGTTTCAATTTATAGCACTGAGTCAAATATTTTGACTCAGAGAAGAGTTTTGATGGTTTTCTTTTCCTGTTAATGTGTTTTGAATTTTTTTTTCTTTATCCCTTCTGAAGAAAGCGAAAAAAATTTGTAAAAGGCTTTCTTTGTTAAAATCTCCAATTTTCAACTGAAAAACCGCTGTTTTTTTTTTTTTTCTTTTTTTTCTGAGGTACATCTGGAGTTTCTAATGAGCACTAAGGAAACCGCACTGATGCTCGTGCTCGGAAGAATTCCCTGGGCTGTCGTTCTGCTCCCAGCCATGGGTGCGCGGCTCGGGCCCCACATGCTGGATGAGTCACATTTTCCTCCAGCAGCAGGTTAAAGGGGATTTACAGGGAGACACCGCGCTCACTCCCACGTACACAGGATTCCCGCATCCCCAAGGAGCTGTGGAAATGGTCTACACCACCACCAAACCCCTGTGGGTCCCAGCACCCCAGCACAGCATCCATGTATTTAAGCCTGCTCTTAACCTCCCAGCCCTAACCTTCAGCACGGTGCAACCCAGAGGTTTTTTCAGCTGCTCTTTGCTGGCTGAAAAAGTCAGCGGGGTCAGCGGAGGGGGGTTCATGGGCCAGTGTCAGGGTGCAGGGGAGAGCAGCCGGCAGCAGCCACTACAAAGGGCAGAGTTTGGCCACAGCCACTTTATAAAGTGGGCATGGAGAGCGAGAGGCTCCAAATCCTAAAATAAATCCTATTTTAAAAAAACGCTAAAATAGGATTTATTTTAGGATTTGCATCTGGAGATACCTCCCTCTCTCCGCTGGTGGAGAGCCAGCGCTGAGTAGAGGTTTTAATGGCAAAGTTCAGCTTTGTGCATTCTCGGAGTTGTGTTTTAGGAAGGGGTGCTGGGCTGATTTGGGACGGGGGCTGTGCAGGGCAGTGACTTGGGAAGGGGATGGAGATGGGGCATTGCAGGGCCCCCTGGCAGCAGAAACCTCCCCCCGTGGAATCGGCTCCGAGGAGCTCATTCCCAAAGCAGTTTTTTGCTTGGCAGAAGTATTCGGAGGATGACTGCAAATTAAAAACAAACAGAAGAGAGCCAAGAATCATTTATTTAGAGAAAATTTTGCAGGTTTTATTTAGGGTCTGGTTTTAGCCTGGCACTTGTTGATTGTATTTGCACTGGAAATAAGATAAATGTGACACCTGCTCCATTTAATCTTTCTTTCTCTTTTCCTCCTCCCGCCCCCCCTTTTAAGAATTCACCAAAAGAGATGGAGAAAGAGCAAGGGATGTTGGATCATGTGCCTGATTAATGATTCTCTGGGGGGAAAAGAAATCATTTAACCACAATATAGAGCACTTTTGATTGAAAAGACCTTTAAATTCCATGTTTGAGCCAGGAGCAAAAACTGGAATAACAAACTAAGGAAAGCTCGCGTCCGCCGAGTTTATCACCACTGGCCCAGGGGACTTTGTATTACTATTAAAACAAGCAATCGAATGAGTAAATACGCGAAGAGGCTTCCAAATACAAAAGCAAACAGGGAGATGAGGGAGGGCTGCTAATGAAGGGAGGATTCACGGAGTGAAAGAACCCGGAGGTTGGATTTAGTATTGGCACGCGGTGAGGTTTGACATGAGGATGCCTTGGTCTCTGTTGCACTGTGCTTCTTTTAAGCGTGCTGCGGGCTCAGGCTTGCCCCGAATCACCCTTCCCCGTCAGCACTGCAGGGTGCATCCCGCACACCTTGGAGCTGCCGGTCCCACCGACACCCCCCGCGCCCAGGGAAATCCCGCGTCTCTGCCTCCTTTGCAGAGGTGGGGGATGCAATGCCAGCCAGGAGCGTTTTCTCCGGGGCAGAAGGGAGAACCGTGGGTGTGGGCAGCAAGGCTCGGCTGGGGGGATGCAGGCTGGGAAAAGAGGTTGGCCTTGAGCAAAGAGCCCAGCGCAGGACCGAGCCCTGCCAGTGCCGTGCCCGACTTGCTGGGGACAACTCTAATGGATTTATTATGTTCCTCCCTTCGCTCCTTCTGTAACAAGAGAGTATTAAAACCAATAATGCAAAACTGTAGGTTATTTTTCCCCATCTTTTCACATAGTCTTTTAACATGTAGTGAA
>NW_009197165.1:203802-205947 GCF_000690835.1 Fulmarus glacialis
TCCGTAAAGAATGAGTGAAGAAAATATTATCACAATCATGTTAATTCTGTCAGGAACGTACTAATGAGCTATTGCCCTGCTCAGTGAATTGTCTGCTCGTTTCTCCCCACCCTCCTCCTCCTCCTGACCCCCCTGATGCCGTGGCGTCAAGGACGCGGCGTGTGTATGAACGTGAGAAAGTAAAAACAGAAAGGGAGTGGCGTGTGCAGAATAAGCTGTTTGCTTTCCTCTGATTGTTGCTATTAATAAAACATTACATTAAATCAGTGCTGGAACAATATAATTGGGATCATCCATCAAATTTCTAGAGGAGAAGGGCTCCTGTTCATCAGCCAAATGGAGCAGCCGCTGCTGCCCCGGCGGTGAGCGTGGAGAAGGGGTGGCCTCGTGTCCCCGTGTTTTGGACCGATCCTCTCCCCCTAATCAGCACCATTTTTGTCCATTTTCTGCCTTTCTTTTGTACGGGCAAAGGCAGGAGCTGGGGGCAGAAGGAGGCTTTAGCTGGGGACCCTGTGGCTGGATCAGGGACTGCTGGGATTTGGGATTGGGGATTGGGGATTTGGGATTGGGGATTTGGGTTTGAGGGCGGTCTCTGTCCACGGCCAGCTCCTCCTCACTCCACACAGGGATGAAGGCTTCTCCATTGCTTCTGCCGACGAATCCAGAGGGAAACACCCCTCAGATTCACACCAATAAACTCCCTTGCAATAGGGAGCAGAACAGTCGTAATTTCATCCACTTTTCAGGGCAGCTGAAACCATTAAATGAAGGAGTTGACTCATACAACATGAACCGGAGATTTTTCCCAAGCCCGGTAATTTGTGTTTGGCTAATGCACCTTTTCACTCGTATCATGTTATATAAAGCGGCAAATAACTCATCCGTGTGCTCCCAGCCGAGCACAGCGATGGGGATGGACTCGGTGCTGCTGGGCTGGCAATGAGGAAATCCTCTTTACCTGCAGCCGGCCCCAGCCGCCCCCCTTGGCCCCGCGCTCCGGGGCTTGCGGGGAAGATCCTGTCAAGGGCTGCAGGGTTCCCGGGTCTCCCGGAGTCGCACGCGCCGGATCAGTCCTTAGTCTGATCTCTATTAAAACCCTGTGCCGGCAGCTTCTGACCTGCAGCGTCCAGACTAAATTTCCAGGTGGTGGCTTTGTTTGGTCCCACTTCTGTGAGATTTAATAAACCCTTTAATATTTCCTCCTGGTGAGGGTATTTGGCACTTTAATTTACAGCTCTTGATGTCTTTGACAAATCAAACAGGTCAAATCCCTTTGGTCTGTCACTTCACAGCATTTTCACCAGGTTCATTCCCGTAATTTGTTCCTGAATCCTCAGTATCTTTCTTCAGACGTCTAAGACAGGCTGGACGTAATGATGCCCCAGCAGCCTCAGGAAGGCAATCCGTTAGAAATGTTCTTTATTAAAAAAGTAAAACACCCACTGATCATTTTCCCATATTCAAGTTTTATTTTTCCATTCCTTGTTATGCTAAGAACAGCAAATAAATGATGCCATATACATACATCAGACTTACAACAAGCACTAATGATTCTACAATAAAAGCAGAATGATAACTGGTAAGACAGAGATTAAGAAAAATAAGATAAATGCATGTGGTAAAATATTTTAAAAACATGTCCCTAATTTCAGAACATCAAGGCATGATCACAGCTAAAAATACGACCATCCATCAAAATCCTGTCATGTGGAGAGTTTGGGACTCATTTTAGACAATGAAGAGCTAAAAGAAATGCCGAGTTTCTTACAATATTAATACATAACTAAGCAATCCAAGAGGAGGATATTACATTAATGGCATAAATGGATCATAATAAAAGACCATTCTGACATGTCAATACTCTTACTCACTTGTATTAGAGAAATCAGAAATGGAAAAGGCCTTTTAATAAGGGCTGGCGCCTGCATTCCTGATGGAGCCCCCGGCAGCGCCCGGCCCGGGGAGCAGATCCGGCCGGCAGAGCGCCGGGCTGCGGGGGGAGCATCGTGGTTCGGCTCCCGGTTCTGCCTCAGGTTATTTTAACCTGAGCTCTGCCTCAGTTTACCTCCCAGGTCAAAATTGCCTTTTCCTTGTCTGCCTGCCCCCATGTCCTCGCAATGCTTTTGGGGGATGCAACCCGGGGTA
>NW_009197166.1:0-15138 GCF_000690835.1 Fulmarus glacialis
CTGCGCCGGGCGCCGGGAGCCTCCCTGCGCTGCTCCCCGACTTCTGCTTTACATGCTGAGCAGCCCTCGGGGAGCACCGAAGCCCCAGTAATGCCATCGTTTCTTAAATAGCAGCCATTTATTTCTCAATTTTCTTACTTAAGTAAATTGAAAGACAGATTGATTTACCTTTCCTACAATATGATGTTTTAGTCTTTTCAAATCAGAATAAATTTCCCTCTTAAAAACTGTTTTAAGGTCTCAAGCAGGAGTAGTGTAGGACAGCCTTCTTCAGAAAACTTAGTTATTGAAATGATCATCTCTTTGTACTATCTGGCATATATCATTAAATTGTTTATGAATAGTAGAATCATATAAATAGACCTCATACCCAAAAGTATTGGATTTGCCTCACAAAATATAACTGCAGAATATACCAGAAACTAAAGAAAGTTATAAAGCAAGAAGTGTGTAGAGCTGGAAAACACTTCAGTGAAATCCCAAGCATCCTCAGAACAGAAATCTCTGAACACACAAAATCACACCTAGATTTACGCTTATTCTGGGAAGAGATATTCACTGAGTTTCCATTCCATTTAGAGTGGAGATGTAATTTTTATTTGATGGAAAAGGAAAAAAAAAAATGAACAAAACCTACAAAGATAGTCGACTTCTTAAAAAATTAGTTTCTCATCCCTGTTACAGCAGCGGGACCTGTGCAGCAGAGAGTGGCGCGGCGCTGTGCCCCACATACCCACGGCCCCGGTGCGGAGGCGGCCCCCCCAGCAGACACCTCCGAGCGCTGGCACAGCAGCTTGGGCAGCCGGGAGAGCCGGTGCCGCGCACATCCCAGGCTGGGAGGATGCCAGGACACATTACACATTCCCACATCTGCGTGTTCACCAGCCCCTCTTCCTAGTTTAACAAGCCTGATGGGTTTTTTTTTTTCTCTTGAGGGATTTGTAACATAATCTCACGAAAAGCAGTATTGCAGGCCTCCCTGAGAAGAGAGGGGCCGGGTGGTGCCGGAGGTGTTCAGGGCGGCACGTCTCCCGCAGGAACCAGGCGAAAGGCGTTTAATTGGGGTGAAATATATTCCAAACCCAGATCTTGCTGAAGGATGCGCATCTTCTCACCGCAGAGCTGTCGCTCAGACACATGCATCAAACCTGACTGCAGAAAGCCCTCCTTGGAGATTTGTCTGACTTAAGGCTCCCAGTGAACCTGCTGGGTTTTATTCGTTCCCAGTTTCTATAAATGAAACCACTGCTCTTGCAGTCGAAGACGTGCGGGTGTCAGACAGTGTGTCTCATCTCTGCAGGGGGAACAGACATACAAGAACAATCCTTAAGCATTTGTGGAAATTATGTACGTATATCATCCATGCGCCAGTGGGAGAAAACACCTCACCTTCCTCCTTCCTGCAATCGCTCATACTAATGCTTCCCGAGGCGGACGTTCGCTGTAATTATTATTAAAGCATCACCAACATAGGAACAATTGAAAAGTGGACACGACCCTTCAAATAAAGACAGGTTTGAGATACAGCAGCACATTATGCAACTAATTTTCACAGAACTATGGAAAAAAAAAATCTAGGCATTTTTTTGCTACAAGACTGGACAGTAACACAACATAAATCTTTGCTTTTGATGAGTAGCCTGGAGCAAAACAGGAGATTGGACAAAGCCTGGATCTGCCCCGTGTTTCAGTACATCACTGAGTTGTAACCACTTCGCCCAGGCTGTTAAAGCCAGCCCTGCAGATTGCCAGATCTCAGAATAGAGATTAGATCACCATTATTAGCAGATATAACTTTATTTTTCAGAATTAGATTCTACATGGGTGAACAGAGAATAGCGGGAGGGGAAGGCAGTCATTTTTACAGATGTCATTTTTGGAATATACCTGCTGACACTTCAATAGAGGTTTGAGGCAGTGCAGGCTTAATTTAAAGAAACAGCAAGTAAAACTCCCCTTTGAGGCTGGAAGTGGATTTGTTCATTTCATTAAGCGGCAGAGCTTGTTTGACAAGTAAGTGATGTCTGTCTGCAATATCAGCTAATCAGGATTATCGCGTTCCTGGGGAGAAGATCCAGGTTGAGCTGAAAGCTATTTTCCTGGTGCTTGCGTCCGCGTGCACTTAAAGACATATGTTAGGTAACAGGCTGGACCTGTGAGACAGCCCCATGGATGGCAATGATGAGAAGTACTTTATTGCTTTGCCACACGTCAGACCCGGTGTAGGAATTACAGTTTTCTAAATCACGGTAGTTACCCTGCAGGGCAAAGTATAACCGGAGTCACAGCACGCCGCTGTTAAGCACACCGGCGGCACACAGCAGATCAGGGTTTAGCAGAGACAAAAGGCATGAGGACAATAGCTCTGCAGCAGGGAGGGATGCTGCCCTCGAAGCAAGCCCAAAGGGTACTGGATTAGGCACCGTTAGCCACCCTGCACGCTGCCCACGCTCCTGTGATACTCTGTGAGCAAGTCAGAGGGCAGGTGGCCAAGTAAGGAAGATTTTGCATTTCATGTGCACGGGTCTGATTCTCCTTTCTCAGAGAGGATGGCCAAACCCGCAGTGGCTTCCTTGACCTTCCTCCGGCACCAAGCAGCTAAGCCAAACATGGGCTCAGCATGGGCTGGTGGATATGGAGGAGGATGGTTGGCAAAGCCTTGTGTAGCCTTTTCCTGTGCTGCACAGCACCACCGGCCACGGACTGCTCCATGCTTCGGGGAGTCGGTGCACACCCACTCTAGCTCTCGTTGCTGTGGGGGCCATCACCACGTCTTCTGCAGCGTTTGACAGCGCTTCTAACCCACATCAGCTGCCTTTCTGCAGCACAGAGAAGTTACCTTCTGAAGATGCTAAGCTACCAGTAAAGCACAGCCTGGACTACCCAGGCTTTATTCCAGCCCCATGACTTCCCAGGGCTGTTGGCTCCAGCACTTTGCTCTTCCAGCTCAGAGCAGCCCCGCTCATTAGCAGTGACAACATTATCTGTCAAGCATCTTTGCATCTATCTCTCCGAGCAACTGCGGTTCCAGAACGAGCAACTGTTTAAATTTGTGTTAGCTTCATGTTAGCTGCTGGGAGATGAAAGCCTACGGGCAGTCTGGTTCTACCCCATCTTTCTTGATCACTTCCGCAAACTCAGTAAGGGAGTAAATTTACATTAAAATGTACATTATTGCACCACCCACTGATGTTGATTTCTCCCAGCAACTTGGCATGCTGCGTACATTTGAAATATATGGTGTGTTTGATGAGGGCTGGGCCTTGCTCCTTGCTTGCAGCTCCAGACTCCCATGGACTGCTATGGGAAGCACACCAGCCCCGGGGTTATCGGCGCGGTGCATGCCCACGGGGAGCTGCACACCCGACCAAACAGCAATGACATCAGTCTTCCTGTGCATGTGTGTTAATGATTGCCACCAGCATGGTCCCTTGACAGAATCCAGAAAACAGATCTTTACCGGGAAAACTGGCACGAACTGGGCCGCCTTGTTCCCTGGTGTATTCGTTCCTTGGTTTCATGGCAGTACTAAACACTGGAAGTCAATCACAGAATATCTTTGAGGACTGTTACAAACATGGTAGCCAGATTTAATAAAAAAAAAAAGCTAAGATAAAGAGAAAACACAGTTAGGATTTTTTTTTTTTTTTGTCTCCATACCTGCAAAAAGCACATATGAAGGCCACCTCTCAGAAGTGGAGCAAGAGCGGTCAAGTATTCAAATTAAGATGCACAGTCACGCTAGCAAAGCTAATTACAGGAGAGCTCCTGGCCATTCTGGTCACATGAGGAGCCCCATACGTAAAGCATTCACTTTGCTAAACCTGAAGGTTTTGAAGGGAAATAGAAGTGAGTCTAATGAAAACTAAGGAGAAAAAAAAAGGGCGACTGAGACTATAGAGTCCTCTTAACTAGCTAGAGTTGAGAAGTTATGATGAATTACAGGCTAATTCATTCCCTGAATTAATGGTTATTATTTTCTGACTGTCCATCTCAGTGGATCACGAGGCTTTTCTCCAATGTTAATTTTTCTATGGTAAAGATTAAGACGTAAGCAGTGTTGGAAAGAATACAAATTGCATATTAGACAAAAGCTTCATATCAGAGCAGTTTAATCTTAGTTCTCACCTATAAATTCACCTTTTCCACAACTTGTTAGGTAAGACAATACTCAGGTTTCTTTAATTCCAACCTTGCACAAAATGCAAGGGGTCAAACCCTCACAGACTTTTCAGAGGAGGATATTTCCTTCAGTTCTAAGTATCTGAACACTTTATATGTTCCTTTTTAGTTGCAACTGATGTACTATTTTGGAGTAATTGTTCACTGATGACCATGATGCTGGGTCTGATCCATCCAGCATATAGGTCTGTTTATGGAAACATTGCTGTGAACTGGTAGCTAATATCTAAGATTCAGTGAAATTTGGATTCATTTGGGGATGTGGAACTGAAACCAGTGTCGAGATGCTGACAGAAGGTCTCTTCCTCCCAATGGATGGGGAAGGGAAGTCCGTTCCCATCCCCTGGGCCCTCCCCAGCACTTGTCACTGCCAGCCACAACATACCCCAGCAGCAGCACGGATGTGTTGGGTGTGCAGGAGTATTACGTGCTGCACCGCAGACATCTTTCTCTGGAGAAAGATGGACAGAACAAATGTGACAGATAGATAGTCACCAAATTGCTTCATGCATGGTGGCAAGGTTTTTGGGTTTGTCATTGCTGAGTAAGATATAAGACCTGATATAGAACAAAACAGGTATTGAAATACACTGTCTGTGAGCACTGCCATCAGATTTAATAACTGGAGAGTTTACAGAAAGCACAAGGAAGCAGGAATTTTGCCGAAGTAAATTCAGTCAAATATGACATAAAGAATTTCCATGGGAAAAAAAAAACGCTTCAATATCCTCCATCTGTAGAAATGGCTGAATTTTTACCCCATTCAAATTAGCCAACCCAAGTATCGAGGAACACCGGATCCTGCTGGAATCCAGCCTTCTGCCACATCACTTAGGAAAAATAGCATTGCATTGCTGTTGCTTCCAGCACTAGCCAGGAGTTGTCTGCAGCTTTTTGCTTATGATTGCTATACATTGAGGATGATTCTCGCTAACAAGTTTCTTTTGGCATTCAGAAGTATTCAAAAGAAACACAAGGAGAAAGGCCTTCAGGTAAATCCCATTCAGGAGAGGCCCATGTTGGGCCATTCAGATGTTTGTCTTCTCATGAACAGGTTCTGGCAGTTTGTAAGCAGGTGTGACCCACGTGTGACAGTCATGCAAAGGGAAGAGTTGTAGGTGGGTCTGTTTTGTAACATACCTTGAAGACGTGGCCTCTGTGAATCTCTTTTTCAGCTTACAAGTTATGATCCCGTGTCAATATTTTGCCCCTCTCCCTTCAAAAAAAAAAAAAAAAAAAAAAAATCAAAGCTTATTTTTCTCCATTTGAAAGAATAAAAACTTTTTTTCCTTTTTCTCTTTAAAGTCATCCTTACCTCCCACCTTAGAGGTGCTTGGGTCTCTTTTGTCCAGATGCTTTCCACAGCAGTCTGGTGCACCGCGATCTGAAAGCAAGCATCAAAACAGAGATGAAAGGCTCATCTGCTTCAATCAGACCATCTCCCAAAATTGCAGTCCCCGTTCGCTTTCTCACAGAAGCAGCAGGGACCACGATGCGATCGGTAGCCAGCTCCCATTGTGTAGCACATGGCTCATTTAAGGGACTGCTGAAGAAAGCTTCAGCCTTCCTCTGTGACCTGCTTCATTCCGATGAAGAGCTTGGGTGAAAGGGGGAAGGTTACTCCATTAACAGAGATCAGTAGCTCTAAGTGAGCTGGAATTTGCAGGCGGTGTTTTAGATTTTGGGGTGTCAATCAATCAGCAGCAAAATGGAAACCAGACACCAGGAAATGAATTCTGAGGAGAGTAAAATTTTGCTGAAAAGGTCAGAGGTAGGAATATCCTCAAGTGAAAGTACAGTAGGAAGAGGTAATAAAGCGATGTCTTTCGAAAGTTGGTTTCTACCATGCTATTCATAAAAAGATATCATCTATGGTTTTCACATATTTTTCCTCACATGCTTGTTCATATTTTTTTATCTTACTGTACTGAATGAGGAGAGAAGATTGATATGATACCAGCTGTGCTTAGAGCACTTCAAAAATGCTGCTCACCTGAAGGAAAAAAAAAGCTATCCTTCTTTTTGTGAGAAATTGGAGAGTCCAGGTGATCCTGTGATAGCTATGTGACAACGATTTTGTATTTGTTCAGCACTGTGCAGCCCCGATCCTGACTTGAGCTTCTGCATAATTTTGTTCTGATTATTACTATTATTATATTCATCATTAGTATTATTAATAATTACACAGAATCATCCCAGGTTATTTTCATCCTGACTGCCATAAACCATCCTGAAGTCCATAGGGTATTGGTGCAGCTCATTTTTAGCAGAATTAGGTTAATTTCCAAAATTTGGATCTGGAACTACATTTCATTTTTTCATACATTAAGAGTAGGCCTATTAAGAAATTGGAATCAGGTATTGTTATCAATTCATGTACATTTTTTTTTTCAAATAGAATGTGTCATATATTGATTCCCAGAGAGAATTTTCTACCAAAACATTACAAGTAGCATCTATAGAGTCCTTACGCATTTTGTTATGCAGAAAGAGCTCCTACCATGCAGTGACACCGAATGTTCTGAGTACCAACAGACAGCATCTTGCCTGTGACATCTGACTGTCATGCTGTCGTGAAAAATATCTGGATGGTACTATGAATACATTTATGCGTGGTTTATTTTAGGAGCTAGGATGACAAACCCATGTTCCTATTTTACACTCTAAAATGAGCAGTTCTGTGCCTTAAGAAAACAAAGGGAAGAAAATATTTTAATATCCCATATAGCATTGCTTCTGTTTCATAAGCAAAATGTCTTTATTTTTCTTTGTAGCTCTATGGACCCCAGGAAAATCTTTTAACCTTGCAGTTCTTTACAGCATTGCACATTAAAACTGTCAGAAACCAAACTAATGAAACTGAAAAGACGCTCACTTCTCTCTCTGTATAAGGTTAAAAAAAAAAAAAAAGATACAATTACTGGTGAAATTAGGGCACTGAGCAGAATTTAAAACTATGTGCAGCCTAGAAACATTATGAATATGAAATCTTTGTTGTACAAATTATAGCTTGCACGCAGTCCTGGGCACCAACATACCTAGGAAGATGATGACAAATTATAAAGAACCTTAAGAAGAATAAAATGCCTAACATAAGGGCTATAGCCGATGATTCATGGAGGAAGACTGTAAGAGCTAAATATTTTAAGATGCCCCACAAAGCGTCCAAAACTGCTATAACTGTTTACATGTGCTTGAAAGGTACAAACAACGAGGCATTAGGGAGATTGTTTAGAGCACTTCTCAGGGGTATAATTGCACATAAAGGTAGGAAACTGAGTAAACGGAGATTTGAGTTGACTATCCAGCCAAAATTTTAACAAGGACGTCTAATAGACTGTGAAATAGCTTCCCGAGAAAAGCGTAGAAGTCACATCCCTCAAATGATTTAAAAGCAGGCTGGAAACATCACGTGGGAATATAATGGACGGAGAATATCGAAGTGGCTGGCAGCGTATTTTAGCTTTGGGTTTACGTAACCCCTCCGGCCGTGACTGACCGGCCGCCCCCTCGCCGCTGCCACCGGCGGGGAGAGCAAGACATGGTCAAACATTTACTGGCCAAAGAAGACGACTCTGTTGCTTACGTATCGGGCAATTGAGTGGAATACACGTAAGGTGAGCCTGCGCACCCCACTCGCGGCGGGCGGTGGCAGCGGAGACCTCACACAGCCGAGCAGGGCGGAGCCGAGCGGCGCTGAGGGTCCGGCCCCCCGGACCACCCCTCACTCGGCAACTGATAGATACCTCCCAGCTGGCCCGCTCTGCCTCCTGGTTTCTTCTTATGAACCCCTCCACCTCTTAGCATGTGGTTACATATGCACAAAACGAACAACAAATCTCAGGAAATCAGTATAAAAATGTCAATTTAAAGTTTTCCATGAATTCTCTGTGTGAAACCGTCTTATGCTCTGTTCCTGCAAACAGCCTGCTGCACAGAAGTTTTTTCAGGGCAAATATGTGATGAAATATCACATGGAATGCACGTCACAGAAATGAAAGCTTGTCCTTGTTTGGATTGGTTACCCCTCTTCCTAGAAATAGAATTTTTTCCCCAAAAAGTTCTTTGCATTGCAATGTACAAGACAAAGGGGAAAGATTTGGAGACAAAAGACTTTCCTCCATAGTTAAGCAAGGCATCTGCTGCAACAGTGGTATTAGCAGCAGTAGTAATAGTACAAATACATCTTTGAAATAAATGGAAATGATGGATCTATGGTTAAGACAGAGTAAGGAGACAGACTCATAGTTTCCCCACAGGTTATCCAGTAAGGTTTTGGGTTAATTTCCTATTTCCCTCTAGTTTTGTGTCTCTCATCTCTAAAACAGAGGTAGTAGTACACATTTGCTGTATTGGAGTGACATGAGCCTGCAGCGATTTCACTGGCAATAAGGACCACAGCAGCAAAGGCTGAAGAGCGGAGCCAGCACTGGTTGTTAGTACCGGTGTGATGCTGGACCTGGCAAATCATGCTGGGAAGTAAATTTTGATCCTTGAGAGCAGCAGGAGACTCCTGGCAAGAGGTGTTTAGGCAATAGAAATTTGATCTGGCTGAGTTAGCCAACATGCTGCTAAAAAAAAAATTAACAAAAAATTAAGTACTTAGTCTTAAAACCATAGAATAATCTTTTTCATACAAAGTATTTATCTCTTTTCACACTATCTCTTTTGATCTAAACATGATAAAAACATGATGTGCCAAATTTGAAACAGAACAGCCAAATAAATCAATGGCAGCAGTTGTGAAAAGCAGGTGGTATGACTGGTTTTTGTTATGAACCTGCAATCACAAGGCCTGATGAGTTTTGTGTAAAAACAGGAATACAAACCCAACTTTAAATTCACCGATAAAAATGAACTTCCCCCCAGCTGGCGAGCCAGAAAATGTGAAGGAATGCTGAGACCTTCTCTACAGGTGATCAATACTTGATTCCACTTGATAAATATGCCCAGACATTGGAAATAATTGCCTAAGCGCTACAGCGCCGTTATGTATTTGAAAAACTAGCTATAGGAAATGTAAACCAGTGGGAGAACAAATTAGGGAGTACATTATCATTAAAAGCAGTATGTTCACATAGATAAAGTAAAGGCATCAAGGGCTGGGCTCTATTTACATGTGCAAAAAGTCTGGAGAAATGACTGTTCAATATTACATACTCACATTCTACATGTTTACTTATTTAATATCATAACAACTCAGTAATCTAATTACCTGAAGTTAAAAACCTACATGTATTCTGTATGCATTTAGCACTCAAAATAAAAGCCATCACACACACAAAAAAATTCTCCCATTTCACCCTGACCATCATTGGGAATCTGCATTGGCCAACAGGTAAGAAAGCCCATCTGTGTAATCTTCCTCAGCTCCACAGTGGAAGCACGTACTAGCAGGGTAAACAAATAATCAATACAGCAACTGAGCTCTCTTGGGTGTGGTTTTGGGCAGGGACTGTGTCATCCAGCCTCATGAAGTCCTGACCCAGTGAAACCCTTTCGGCACTGCTATAATGACTAATCAATAGTGACTCAAGCCCTGCTGGGCTGCCGAGGCTGTTAGGAAAAATTAACAAAGTGGCTGGAGGAAGACAAGAAGACAGTTTGTAGAAATCCAGCCTGGTTTTTTTGCTGAGTCCCCAGGGACCAGCGTGCTGAGGGGACAGACAGAGCACCGGCACGGCCCCGGTTCTGCACCCTGCGAGTTCAGCATCATGGAGAGAGTGAGCCCGGGGACGTCGGATGTGGGGAAGGAGGACCTCCTGCTCAGCTGCTTTAGATCAGTCTGCCCACAATTGTCCTCTGTCGAGTTTTGTGTTTGCTGCCTCTCCCAGTCCTTTGGGACTCAATCAACAGAGCTCACACACAGACCTCTGACTGCTGATACGTAGCGGCGCATTTTGAGGTGGGATGTTAAATTACAGTGATACGTTGTATTTGAATTTATCATACACCTTTGACCAATTCATCTGCTCCTCAAACCCGATCACCTAGGATTTATTTCAACAGTCCCCAAATAGGAACAGCTCCCTATAGCTAATATTTCCTCTTTTTCATGGAGTTTCTCCTAAAATGACACCTGTGTGAGCTATTGGAAAGGTAAAAATCAGTGCTACAACAGTAACAGATTTTCTTTGCCTAGAAATGTCAGAGCTTTAATGCCCCATATATACTATATTGGGTATGACTAGAAATGGAAACCTTTATGCCAATGGAAAGGAAATATTCCCAGTCTCCCAGGTCTAGAAGGCTTTTGAGATATCTGACCATTAAAGTATGAATCATTTTTAAGCATATAAAACCTATTTTTGAAATGTTACAGCTACTTCTGGGCTCAAAATATCTGGGCTAGTAATCATGAAAACTCTTGGCTCTTGGGATGGGAAGATATGAAAAATTTACCTTCTAGACTACCAAAATCTCTCCAAAACTTTCTAAGTATTTTTTTTTCGTTTTGCTTTCTTGTTGGCTGCTTGTTTCTCTGTAACAAGCTCATGGAATGACTTAGTTCTCACAACCACAGGAACAAAACTGAGGAGGAACCTCCTGATTTTTGCCTGCAGCACATAAATAAGAGAAGATGCACTGACGTTGCTTCCACAGATGGCACAGAATTGCTGAGCTGCTTTTCTAGACTTCCCAAATTCTCATTCTGTATAAAGTGGGACAAATAACAGCCCATAATGCTCTAAAATTCAATTTCCATTTTGCATTGTGAATTTGGTTTGGGGCAGGTTTATTAGGAAGAAGGAATGAAGATAAGGGAATATTGCCTCTCCACCAGCACCAGCACATGTGCCTCTTCCCCAGTTAGGTCACAATAGATTTGTACTCACACACACTCGCACAAAACTGGGCAAACTTGCTCTAAAGATCTGCATGTCTCAATGCTTTCCAGAATTCATTAGTAAGCACTAGCAGTAGATAGCAGTTGGGGCAAGTGGAAAATATTTCACGATGGTGTATGTTAGTCAGAACCACAGATGAATCAATCAGCTGGTGATTGGGTTTTTCCCAATAATGTGACATTTTATCTTGCCAGCATCTCACTACCAACCTCCTTATCAGTGTAAGGCCATTTCTTGTTCTTACGATCTTGCTCCACATCAGGAATATTGTTCCAGGATCTTTGAAATACGGTGTTTCCTTTCCTCCACAGAACACCTTTATTGCTCTGCCTTCCTTGTGCCCAGCAGCAAAAATTAGGTCAGTTCCTTCTATACATTGAAGGTAAACTAATGTGATATTAACCAAAAATTCATATACCAAAGAAAAATGGGAAAATATATCTTGTGCATGCTGATAGATTGTTATGTTGTGATTTATCTGGAATGGAAACATTGAGCCAGTCTACCTTGCGGTATCATACCACAGCAGTGGTCAGATCATCCTCCTTGCCTCAGCTACTTCATCAAGCATAAGTCTGTGAGACCACTGGGCAGTTAAGGCACAGAAATGACCATGTGAAGATGAGAGGAGCACATCGTCCCTAAAGCGCTTGGACAGGGATGCACCCTGGTACCTTTTCGGATACGACCCCCCAACTGCCTCCGCTGCAGAACCATCACATCATCTTAATGACAGGCGTCTACCCCATGTAATTCCTCACTTCTGAAGGTAGTCTTCTGTGACAGAGAGAGGCTGTTTACGCTGGCACTTCTGCTGCACGTTGCTACACTTTACATGTCTTGCCAGATATTCGTGATGTCCCAAATGACAGGTGCGTGTCTTAATAAGTTCTACCAGGGGCAGGAATTAGTAGACAAGGGAGCCCACAGCAGTGGAAGCATCTGGTAGGAAGAAAAAACATTGTCTTGTACTCTGTCAAGTGTAATTAGAGTTGCCAGTTGTCATTGCTGCTAGCATTTACTTAAGTAAGTTTCTCTGACGAGAAACTACTTGGCAAAAATCAAAGCCATGTAAACTTATGAACAACGTAATTACAAAATAGCCTTATTATTGAACAGCCATGTTGCAGTCCAATACTCTCTGACCAGCTTCTTTTGGATATGCCATGGGTGGAGGGTGTAATGCTTAATGTCAAAGTTACTTATTTGAAGATGTTACACGGGATTTCTGATTTAGCAGAGTGATACAATATATATTGAAAACACAATACAAATGTAAATTGCATTTAGCAGAATATAGCAATTGCCATACACAGTTCAATCACAATACCAATGTGATTCCCATTACCTGTCTCTGTAATATGCTCACTGTCACGATGGGGGACGTTCCCAACCACCGAGAAGGAATGTGTGGGTTGAAGCCAGCTCAAGGCCATTGCTCTCTTTGAAATACTTTTGCTAGTTGTCTAATTTTTATACTCTATGTGAGCCTTCTTCTATTGCTGGGGTCTATTGGTCAGTCTCAAGCCATCAGCCTTACTAAAGAAGAGGTAAGGATTTCAGCAAGTTGCAAAAAAACTACATTAAAAATGCTCTCAAAATAATTTGCATTCAACAGCAAGCATTGGGGGAGGTTGGCAATATGTGTTCTACAGTCTAATTAAGAAGGATAAACATTTGTTGGTTTTAATTGTGTCTGGCAACATACTTAATTTCCCCCTCCCAGAGTGCAGCACAGAAGGGCACTCACAATCCACACCCCGGCACCCTCTGAAGATCTCACGCTGGGAGAGGAGCAGCGCACCACATCTAGCTACTGCAAACGACACCATAGCTCTTGTTTTAGATAACTTCTATGTTCTAATCCTTCCTTTGTTACTTTTAATTAATTATAAATATTTGCTGCATTGTTATTAGAATAGCGTGTCATTTTATAATTACTGCTTTGTTCCATGACCCGTCACTTGAAAGTGTTTAGAAAAAAAAAAACCTAAAATGGAATGATGATGCATTTTCCTGTTTTCTTGACTGATTTAAATGATGGTTCTTACACAACACAGACCACAGCTGGACACCTGTATGCCCAGTACAGCCTGTGTCCGGTGAGGTGCTTGTCTTCTTTTTGAGAACTGGCCTGAACAACCGGTGGGAGACAGAAAGCATAAACAGAAACCTTTGAGCACAGGGCTTAGGGAAGTGGAACAGATAAAAAAGATGTTTTGAAAGCAATGGCTGTGGAGAAAATGTGCATTAGCCAGACACGAGCTGTACTCAAGTAATAAACTCCCATAATAATCACAGAAAACAGCAGCCCTCCACCCCCCCATGGAGCTGCAGGGATAACGCCAACATCTGGTTTGTGAGGTCAAAACACCCACATGAAATGTTTTTTAAGAACAGGAACAAAGCAGTGAAAATTGATGAGCTGAAATGACACAATATACCCTAAAACAAGGAGTAAAATCCTGACCCTTTTGCCTTTAAATGTCCCAGTCTCCTCAAAACATCGTAGACTGTATTAGAAATAGAGTTATTTGGCCGATTTATAAGAACTCACAGAATCAAGAAAAGCCTGTGATATTTGTAATATTTTTGAGAGAATATAATTCTGCTGTGTTCCTCCTAAGGGCAGACTTTGGCCCCAGGCGAGGTACGTGCCAGGCCGATGTTGGTACCTTTGTGGTATGGCTGGGGCAGGCAGCACCTCTGAGCCGCATCGTTCGGCCTCACGCTGCTCTTGGAGCTACGGGTGAGCTTTCATAGCCATTTCATCAAGCCATATTGGCAGTGAAAAAAATGTCACAAGCAACCTACTCTGTACATGAATTACTTTTTTAAGTAATGTAAGAAAATTAATACAATAATAAAGAGTGTCTGTTCTGGAATAAAAGACAAAGAGAAGAATGACCTAAATGTATTGAGAGTATTATTAATTGTATATAGACCCAGTGACTGAGTTTCATCTGCCCTAATTTAGGCTCCCAAAGTAGAGTAAACTTCTCCCTCTGGGTATGAGCCTACATTTAGTTACAATGCAATTGCCCCAGACTGCAGATCTAATTTCCCTGGATTGCTAATTACACCCCAGATGTCTAGGCACTCATTTCAAGCAGCTCAGCCCCTTTTAGGCTCATTTGCTAGCTAGCATCCTCATGCCTGAGAGGTAATTGCAAGACGTGCAGTCCATCACCCGGCACTCTCCTCCCCTGCCGTTCCCTGGCTCAACGCGCTGACCCTCTCCTTCGCACCACAAGTGCCCAGCAGGCATAAAGGGGCACAGCATGGACGGAAAAGGGGCTGGCCACAGCCATGGAAGCTGAGCCGCAGTCATCCACCTGTTGGAAATCCCGATGAAGGCCAGGGCTGCCCGGTGAGCTGCCTTCCCCAGCCGCACCAGTCTCTGGAGAGGCCAGCAGTCACCACAGCACGCCTTCCAGCATGGTCACCGGGACCCCATGCTTCCTCCATGTTGTAATTTCCATGTTTTCAGGCTACCGCTGGAACGTGCCCAGACTGTGGGCTTTAACTTTGCTGGAGTAAGTCAGGAGTAAGTAAGAAGGAGTTATGGAGTAAGTAAAAAGTTTCCCATGCTCAGCTCCCCACTCCTCACAGGTGCTGCCCACGGAAGAGCCGCGGGAGGCAGAAGTCCTCCTCAGCAGTATCCCTTGATGCATCAGAGAGACACACAGGAGCTTTTTACCCAAACCCAGTTGCATCTCTAGCAAGCCTTCCTCTGCCCATGCCATGTCATAAATATTCTGCCATCACAGACCACACTGGATCTTTTCCCCTTTTGGCAGAAGCTCCCATGCATTCAGCTTCCCAGGCACCCAAACAAGCCACTGGATCCACAAGCACAGCTTCTGGATCCCTTCAGACCAGAATTCACGGGAGACAGTCAGCTCATCTTGCCCTGTGCTCACTCGCACCCACACACAAGCCAGCCTGCCCGTGTCCCCAGCAAGCAGTGGGCACCACGTCAAAGAGCTTGGAGGAGGTGAGGAGCCAAAGACGGAGAGGGTAGATGTGGAAGGAGCTAATGGAGGAGAGGAAAAAGCAGTTGTGGCTGTCACTCAGACTGACTCAGTGACAGCGAGCTGGGACTGAC
>NW_009197166.1:15169-28757 GCF_000690835.1 Fulmarus glacialis
GAGGCATCAGCAGTAATTTGGTGTAAGTGTGTGTGTGCAGTACCACTGCTCACAGCAATTGGCCATTGCTGTCATGTCTAAAGGTGGAAACAGCACCATGGGGCTGGCTCACTGGTCTTTTCTATCCCTCAGCCTCAGGTTAATGGGGTGAGAAGGAACTCATGGTCTAATTTTGTCCTCATATTAGAAGGTATGCTAACAAATTAATTGCTTGATGTACTTGCAGAGCACGTTCAGAGACCACGCACTAACTGATACTAGTCATCAGCCTGGCCACGCACAGAAAAGAGCCAGCGGCCAGAATACTTACGGTAGGTTTCACAGACATCTCAGGAGAGGTGGTGACAGCAATTCTGCTGACAGCCTGTCTAAAGGCCATTGCAAAGACACTGCATAATGCACATGCCCCGCTTGGCCTGAGGTTTTTGATGCAGGCCTTGTCCATGAGACCTGAAAGCTCAGCTGCAGATGAAAGGCAGAGGATTTAGCAACCAGACAGACTCCTGCCAGGCCCAAGCCTGCTCCTTCAGATCCTCTGAGTGGTAACGAGAGAGAAATGCACCAGGACAAGTATGGCAGCTTGCATTCAGGACCTGTCTTCTGTCTCTGTGTCCCCAGGTACCACCCCCTCCTTCTGCTGCCCAGCCCAGTCACCACCCTTCCCTGGCCAGCCCCACGTAGACCATACACCATCCCCCTGCCCCACAGCCTTAGTGCTCTCCCCACCGCAATGAATCCCTGTCAGCACATGCAACCAGCTTATTTACACCAATCTAATTGATTTTATTTGCTCAAAACATTTGTTCTTATTTTTTTCTCCAGTGCTTTCTAATCCAAGTGGTCTAAACAGGCCAGGACAATGACGACTGAGATGTTAGCTGAGCACAGGGCTCAAACAAAGCAGCCGCTATGGCAAGAGCTGTGGACTCCGATGCTGTGGACCCCACCTGGGTCAGCCATCTGGGCCTGGGCGACCGGGCTCCGTAGTGCTGGGAGGCTTACACCGAAGTGCGATACCATCCCGCTAAAGGATGGGAAGACATGGCAACAAATTGATTTGCAACAGAATGCAAGTGGTGACTGTTGACCCTAGCTGGTAACCATGTGTCTGAAAAGCTGTAAGAACCTAAGAGTGACCCAGAATACAAGCACCATTATTTTTTGCTTTGTCATTTTTTACCATTCTGGTTTTGGGGGTTGGGGTGTTTTTTAGATGTTGTCATGAGAATATGGCAATAGCATGGTCTTATGCATTTAATACCATTTTGTGGATGAAATGTTTCATGTACATTATTTACTTCTAGTACAAAGAATATATTAATTATTCAGTGTGGCACGAATTGAGTGTCAAAATGCCTCTGGTAAGTATGAATTATAGATTGATCTGGATATTTACATGTTCTGTTCTTATGAGTTGCGCTTTTAACACTTTCCCTCAGTGGATTGTTCGTCAATAGGCTCCTGATTCATGTCAGGAGTCAACTATCAGTGCAGGCGCACGCTCTGCCGTTGACAGGGCACCTTGCCTTCAGCTCTGTGGTCCTGCTCTCCTCACTCCAGCATCAGGGACTAGCCCTATTCTGCAATATACGTGCTACCTATACAGTGGCCATGGCCACACACAACATGGATACCAATGGTCTCATTGCTTACCTCCTTGCTCGGGACAGTGCAGCACTAAAGCTCATGCTCTGTGCCGACTACTGGGAGGGGAGCTGGTGCCATCACTCTCTGCTTAGAAGGTGTGGAGGCTCGCCCAGACATGCCAGAGTCCTGCCAGCGTGGTAGTCCCCTGGCAGCCTACCCAAGTGCAGAGGAAGCTGGCTGGTAGAAATTCGGCAGAGGCAGGAGGTGGGAAATGTTGCCTCTCAGAGAGACAAGCTGCTGTCAGTCAGTGGTATCTTGCCCCCGAAGGCAGAAGCTCTTCAGTTCCTGCTTAATTTGTAATTTCTCCACCTGCTGCCCTCCTGTGGGCTCTGTGACTCCCCCCAGCACTTGTCAGGCCACACCTGGAGTACTGCGTTCACTTCGGGTCCCCACAATTCAAGAAAGACGTGGACAGACTGAAGAGGGTCCCAGGGAGGGCCATGAAGATGATCAAAGGGCTGGAGAACCTGCCCTTTGAGGAACGACTGAAAGAGTTAGGTTTTCTCTCCCCAGAGAAGAGAAGGCTCAGGGTGGACCTCATCACAGTATTCCAGCACTTAAAGGGCAGCTACAAAGAGGATGGAGGCTCTCCTCTCTCTTCACAAGGAGCCACGTGGAGAAGACAAGGGGCAAGAGGAACAAGTTGCACCAGGAGAGGTTTCATCTCAACATAAGAAAGACATTTTTTACAGTGAGAACAATCATTCACTGGAACAACCTCCCCAGGGACATGGTAGAGTCCCCATCATTGGAGGTTTTCAAGATACGATTGGACAGGATGCTAGATAATGTCATCTAGGCTCCCTTTCCCACAAAAGGTTGGATCAGATGATCTTTCAAGGTCCCTTCCAACCTGGGCTGTTCTGTGACTCTGTGAGTATTGTCCTGTACAAGAACAGCTTCTCCAGACAAAATTCTGCTGTCTGTACATGGCACCATAACCATGTACATTCATCTCCTGCCTCAACTTTGAGTATAACCATCTCCCAGTTACATAGGTATTTTCTCACAAATGGTGAATGGTAAGGAGGTGTTGGCCAGGTGATATGCAACTATCTGCTTCTGAGATTGTGGGACTGGTGAGAACCACAGAGAAACTAGCTTAGGAGTCCTTAAGAGAAGGCATTTTTCAAACCCGTGAAGCCACACAGACTTTTAAACATCAGGCGCTTGATACAGCTGAAAGTAATTGCTCTGGTGCTGAAAAACAAAATTGTTCTCTAGGGATGATAGTGTCCTTTAGTTAAAATCACAGGAAAATAAATAACGTACTTTTCTAAAAGAAAGCCAAAAATGTCATTTAAAGCTGAGCAATCATTCTTAAAAGGCAGCACTTGTCTGACATGGCTACAGAAACAGCACTTTTCTCAGGAAGGAGCTTCTGTGGTTATTATCGTAATTTGTGCAGGTCCAGCTGCCTTGCCAGCAGAATGCGGAGCAGCTTTAATCACAGCTTTAAACTAATGTGGCAGATATTTATGATAAGAACAGTGGTGTCAGCTGTATCAGATGCTGTAAAAAAACCTCAAAAGAATCAGCTGTCAGATGAATTAAAAAAAAAAATGGTTTCCTTTGAAAGTGCTGAGGTGATTTAAAAAAAAAAAATTATGAAGAGCAAAATTAAATTTAATCAAACTATTTCAATGATAAATTGCAGCTGGGGAAGTCTCCTGGGGTTGCAAAGGACATGTTTATATTGTCAGGTGTGTTAAAAGGAAGATTAGATGGAGACATTGTAATGGCAGGGGAGAAGCAGGGAAGATGCTTTCCCTCAGTTCTCTGCTGCTACGGCATCCCAGAAGTGGCATCTCCCACCCGATGTGGATGATTGACATCCCCTGCCTGCTTTCTGTCCCCCTCAGACTTGCACCAGTGAGAACACTTGATTCTGCAGAAAGAGGGAAAACAGTCAGAAACAGTAAGAAGTCACCTAATGACTTGCTGTTCCGAGTCAGCTCCTAAAACAACAGCTCTGGGTGCAATTATGGGCCATTGGCCAGCACTGGCTGTCCTGCTGCGGGGCCGTACGACAGCGGCAACATCCCCTGTGCTTTGCCTTTGTATCGTATCACTCCTCCTCTCACTGCCGTGGTGCTGGTGGGCTGGGGTCGCCCCACCGTGCTGATGCTGGCAGGAACAGCCAGTGTCCGAGGGGCAGGATTACGAGGAGCACACCTCTCACAGGGAAATACATCCTGTTCCTCTGTGTTTGCTATGCAAAAAGCTAAGGCTAATGTGCATGAGATGAAGGTGGGCTAACCAATTTGGCTTATATGATATACGCTGTCATAATCCATGCTAAAGACTTAGCACATTAAGAGGGACAGGTAGGGACATGATCAGACACCCCTGTGCATTAATCTTAAATGTAAAAAAAAAAAACAAAACTCATCTCCTTTGTTGTTTCTGTATTTCTAAAGGCAAAATTGATATGGGGAAGCAGAAAAATGAAAAAGGCTGATCACTTAGTGCCATGCATTAAATGTTATCGTTCAAGAGTGTTGTACACAGAAGACAGCAAATATTGTAGATATGTCAGGGATGATTCAATGTAACTGAAATAACTTGAGAACATAAGCTCTCCTTCACCACTGACAGAATAGCTAGATGTGTTTGATTTAGTTCATGCTGCTGTGCTGTGTCGCTCTGCTTTGTAAGTCCATACTTTTTCTGTTAACTCCTCAATTCAACCTTACAATTGGGAATTCAGATAACACAGCCCTTCACTTCTGATCTTAGCTGAATACCAATGCCATAATTTTATGCTTCCTTGCTTTCTCTACTCCCTGACCTTTCATGTTTCTTGAGGGACATCTCATTTCCTCTACCTTTCAAACACCTTAACACGTATTTCTTCATATTGGTGATACAATTAAGTACACATCCTTAATTGAGTTACAAGCAAATACGTAGAATAATAACAGGGTGTTTATCTTTGTCAACCCTAGACAGGTAATTAAATAGTCTCCTTCACACACTTCTAGGCAAACAGAACCCTTTAAACTGATATGCCACCTTTACATAATGTCAATAGACTGTCTTCTCCTCTCCTCTGTTTAGATGGGCTTGTGTATTCAATAGAAAATGCAAATTTGCCTTACTTGAGACCCATCTGGAAATAAACCTAACACTCCTATTAGTCTAGTTCCTCGGGTTCAGAGTATATTGAAGTAGAATAAAAAGTTACTTTGCTAGAGCTGAGAGAACACAATTCCAGAGGTCACACAATGGATGCAAACCTGTTCATAATTTTGGTGAAACACTTCCTGGTACGTGCTTGGGTTAAGCATGTATATTGGCTAAGCAGAGCAGCAGATCTTCACCTATGGTAAACTGATGTGGCTCTATTAAAAATCAAAGGAGCTGATTTCCATCAGCTGAGGATGTAGCTGACCTGCCATCCATGTCTTGTCCCTTTGCCCTTCAGAAGAGGAGGAAACCCTCTGGTGTTTAGCATGGTACTTACCTCCCAAGGCTCTGTTGAGGTGCGGCTGAATTTCAAAGCCTTTATGTAAGGCTGCTGAAGAGGAATGGTGACATGCCAAAGGCTCCAAAGTGCAGTCAGTTTGGATTTTGCAATCAACCTGCCACTGGCCAAGCCTTCACTGTGACCTGGGATACACAGACACGCAGAGGTCTGGCTTCGATTTGTGCTTTTCTCTGCTCTGTCTCATTCCCCTACTGCTCCCCCCAGGGCAGAGGGTTTGGTACTTCTCCTGCTACCTTTTTGATAGCGTGGTGTTCCCTCTCATCATTTTCCGCTACAGGCCCCACGGATCTTAATACTCCTGATTTTAAAAGACATCCACATGCAGCACAGACTACACAGCCCTTTTGGCCATAGGAACAGCCATCTTCCTTTTTACAGCTTATGGTTTCTGATGAAATCCAGTTACAAACATTAGGATGCACTTCAATCAAGTGTTCTGTGGATTATGGATCCCATTGTAAACAAGCCAGCTCATAGCAATAAATGCTAGGAACATTTGCACTGAAATCACTCTATTCTATTTTCTGCAAAATTGCTTTTAAACATATATCATTGCTCTGCTATACAGGAGAAAATATGTAGAACATAAATATTGACATTTATATTGTCCATACTTGTACATGCTAAAGAAATCATTATTTTTTTAAAGGCTTTCAATAAAGATGGCTGTTGGAAGGTTAAGAGAGGGAACAAACATCTTAGCAGCGCCACACAGTACTTCTGTTTCCTTGGAGATTCCTTTTAATGTAGAAATAAGTAAGAAAAGCTCACTGTTCAGAGCAACGTGCTTTTTTTAGCCCAGTCTTTTAGACAGAAAGGAAGTATGAATATGGCAGCGCCTTACCCCGACGGTGATGTTACGTAGCTTCATGTCAGTAATACTTGGCATATAAATGCTCCCTTGGAGAATATGCACTTATTTGTAATTGAATTCCACGTAACGAATAATATTTTCCTATCGCTGTTGTCATTCATTTATTATACATCAGTATTTCCCCTTGATAAAAAGAGTTTTCAAATACTCAGGCAGGAAAACACTCACAAAGCCACAAACCCAAAGCTGATCAGTATGGCTTGGATATACCCTAACGTAAAACACTTGGGTGCCCAAGGACGTGTTCAGATGCCAAACATCTCTTCTCAGAGATAAGTAAATCCCTTGTTTCAGATGTCAGTCTGCATCCCAAAATAAAGCAGAATAGTTCCAGAAGAGAAATAACATAGAGAAGAGCTCGATAGCCCGTGTGCTGGAGCAGTAGGCAGCCAGACCAAGGGAGTATCAAAGGTGGAGCAAAGGAGATCAAAGGAACAGAGAGAAATGTCATCGGGCCAGTACTACAGGCACCGTACTTGAACTCCAGAAGGAGCCAGTAGAAGAAAGCCATGGGAACAGTAAGAGGTCAGGATAGCAGTGAGGAAGGGAGGAAGAGAAAGACGGGCAGTGCTGAGGGCATGTGCCAGGCTACGCTGGCTAAGCAAGGGGGGACGCTGGGGGAGAAGAGGAGTGCTCAGAAATGCTGCTATGGCCATAAAAGGAGCAAACAGGGCTGAGCCCGAGAGCCAGGAACTGGAGCGGGGGGGAAGCAACACCAGATCTAGTCAGGTTTGCCCCAGCCTCCATACGCCACGTGGCACTGACTGAAAATGGTACATGATATGGTCTGTCCTTGCAGGCTATCAGCTTAACAGACATGGAAGCTTATTTACTTTATTTATGACATTCTTCCACTCTTGCTTAGCGCAGAGCACAGTGAAATCTTGTTCACTGAAAATTAGAACTACCTGAGACCTGGTGGTAACAAATATTTAAGCCACCTTTACTAGTGTGCCCAACATATTTGCAGCACAGGCAAATTCTCCTGAGCTGAGAAAGTTGATACCTGAACAAGAATCTAAGGGTTCCAGATGCTACAATTTACAATTATACTTTTCCCGTATTTGACCTACGTTTCCGACCTTTTTTAAGGAAGACATTGTTCAAAGCGTTCAGTTGTTTGGGACAAAAAACAACTGTACAGCATCTATCACTGTTTGATCAGAGTGAATCCTGTAAAGAAAATTAAAAGTAGGAATTACCAGCGTGAAGTAACACATAATAGGAACTGAAGCATGTTACTGCAGATCTCATCAGTAGGGAACCATAGAAATGGATTTGCCAGACTACCTTAAAAATGAATGCCGTATTCTGAAATGTAGAGTTATTTTCAAGAGAAATAATTTTCAGTAGAGGGAGCTGCAGGACCAAGTCAGACTTAAAACACTGAATAGCAGTTACTGCAGTAAGGTAGATAAAAAAGTATCTACATTAACATGCAGAATTATTAAACAGTGTACCAGAGACTTTATTATCATAAAATGATTTAAGCTTTAGAACTCCACTGCAGCTGAGGGTACGGAGAAAACAAGTGACATGTATATAACTGCATGTAAAGGCATTGTTTGATGTTTTACTGAAAAATAATCTTCTCTTTTCCTGGATTATAGGCACTGATTTGTGATACAAAGACTCCAAAACCAAAACAAAGCTGTATTTCTTTCCTTATTGAAAGTTAGTGGCAATATTTCCAATATGGTAACTGTAGACTGCAGGCTGAGAGATTCAATCAACGTGCACATCAGAGAGCAATAGGCAGAGTTATCTGTGCTGTCTCCACCCTGTTGTATTTGTATGCAAAATAATCTGCTTCTACCCAAAGGCAAATCTTGTGCGTGTGCAATTTTCTCTAGATGTGTCATTTTCAAGTGTTCTCCTTTAGACTCAACATACACTGAGCCTTTTTTCTCTCCACGCTGCCCTACCAACGCAGGCCAGTTAGCGACATTTGAAACAGTGTCGTTTACAGATGTTTAACATCACTCAGTGTTTGTGAGCCTTCCCTGTACTGACACCACTGCGTCGGCAGTGTCAGCCAAGACTGAAAAACAAGACCTTGACAGGTGCCTGAACAGAGGAAAATAAGGTTACAACAAAACACCCAATGTTATTTACAGGTCTCAGATTACATCCAAGAATGTGCCTGAGATTTTTATTTAGAGCTAAGCATCTCCTCCAGTGGACCCGCATGAAGAGGCCTTGAAAATACACCTTTGTCACAATTATTTCTTCATGCCAAATTACTCCCAAATGCTCACAGTCACAAATACGCTGTAACACTGGGGCAGCAGCAGTAGGGATGCTCTTCAGTCACTCCCGATGGCTGCTTCATGGCAGCGGGCCCCTCCATGACACATCCATGTCACCTGGCATGTGACACAAACCCAAAGGGCAAGACTCTGCTCCTCCACCTGAACTCTTCTGCACCACATAGACCCCGCTGCCCCGTATAAAAGGTCCCGGTGCAGTAACTTCTCAGTGTTGATATTCTTCCTGCTCATTAGCAGGTTGTAACAGGCTGGTACTCATGCGAGGAGAGAAGGGCAAAAGAGCAAACAGGAGGCTGGAGAGAGCTATAGGTAGAAGAGCCACCACACCAAGTGCCCCAGTGCATCTCAGGAGTCATGCTGCCTTAGCCATTATTTAAACAAGGGAGGATGGCTCAGTTGCTGGAGGCCACCACTCATGAGATCAGGCTTGCTATGTCTTAGAGATATGGTACTTGTATCATGACCTTTCAACCTTCCTGGCACAACATAATCACCTACAAGTGGTTAATTTTTAGATCTTTGGCCAAGAGCTGCCATAAGATCTGGAGTGCCAGTGCACTTGTTTCCAGGCTCTCACCCTCAAGTGAGTGGGCATCGCCTTCAGGGAGCTGGCTGTGCTCAGGCCCTGCAACTGTCGCACAGCAGTTCACAGTCAGCAAGTCCATTATAGACATCATTAACACGATCTCTGTCATCTCCTCTATTTTGTATAACCTGTTTTGTCTGCTCCCTGTTGGTTGTTGCTCCCAGTGTCACTTTTGCATTCTGGAGGCAGAGCCATCAGTGAGACGCACATCCTAACCCGAGGTCCTTCGCGAGGCATGCTCCACATCAGTGCTCCTGATGACTACAGGCCACTCCTGCTCATCAGTATTGGCTGCACAGCCATGAAGGATACCCATGTTTCTCCTGGTACGTACCAGGGTTTCCCAGCACACATTTCAACATGTATGAGAGACAACAATTGCACGGTCATCAACAATTGCACACCTCCTCTTCTGCTAAAATGTCTGCAGCCTTAGCTCAAAGATAACGGCAGCCTTGTTTCCTGATGGATGTCTTCTGATTGCACCTTCACATGACCCACAGCCTGTTGGTACTGTCTAAGGCATCAGTCAATGTCAGTAGAAAGGGCACTGCAGGGGTCATCATGACCTGATGTGTGTTTCCCAGTCTTTATGAAGACAGCAGAGATGCATTTTCACCCGAGTGGCTTTAGGAGAAACATTAAAACCACAGTAACTGTAGTTCCTTTCACTGCTGCCTTGCACTAAGAGTGTAAGGAGATATATTCCACTCCATAGGAAGATCTGGCTGTTACCACGGAGGGACGTATGCTGTATCCTGGGACTGAAGGGAATTCAAATACAGCTATTTGTGCTTTTCTTTTCCTTAGCCACCACCCATGCCAAGTGGAGAAAGGAGTTCTGGTATCTCAGCAGCCTTTGTTGGAAGGTAGAAATCAGAAACCCTGGTAGAAATCAATACAAGCAGCAGTAGCCTCCGACTCCCCTTGCACATGTAATGTAAGATGCATTGTGTCAGGTTCCTTCAGTAAGGGACAGGGTGAATCAACAACCCTTTCATCACCTCCTTTTTCCTCTCTTTTAGCTCCAATGAAAAAACTGAACACAGTCTACTTTGCTAATAAATGCCTGCTGTGCTTTTTCACAGCAGTGTTACAGGACAGATTTATCCCAGACCAGTGAGATTTCCTCCAACAAATGAAGGCAGGGCAGACAGCAATGGCCTTCAGTCCCAAAACCCGAGCAATTTACACAGGTGCAGTGCAACATTTTATTGACTGGGAGGGTGAGTTTGGATTGCTGAGTCTGCACAGCCACAGATCTTTTGATGTTCCTGCTCACCGCATCCCTTTTCTGCAGTAGTCCATCCAGAGGAAGCATTACTGCCTGCTGTTCCCACCAAAACAGCCGCAGGATGGACCCCTCTGAGCACAGACAGCAGCAGGCCTGTGCTTCCTCCCCGCCTCAACCTTCTCCACCGAGTCTGTAAGCTCTTTTATGCAGGAAAAAATACAAATTCTTCTGTTAGCTCAAAGCTTTGCCTATGCACAGAGGAGAACAAACAACACAATCTGCTGTTCTGGTGAGAGAATATGCCTATGTTTACTCTTTCCTGATCCTGCTACCAATGTGTTGAGGATTTTCTGAAAGCCTTTACTAGGGTATTGCAACGACAGCAATGCCTGGGTGTTCAGGTTTTGCCTGTTTTCCTTAGAAAATTCCAGCATTATAAGATGAAATGGAAATGGGAGGCTCCAACCACCTGAGAGCTACTTATTTTATTGGGTTGATTCTTCTTGGGCTAGGGGCCGGGCAGCATCTACCAGCAGTGTAACTTCAGAGTAGTTATTTATCTGATAGGTATTGCTGAGGGGAGATATCAGAGTTTCAGACAGCATTCTGTGAAAACATGATATCTAGGAACTAACAGTATCTGATTTGATCGAAGACTTTATGCAGATACTCATTCCTTTTTCGGAGCAACCCTGTCAATACCAGCGCTCTTCTATAGAGTCCCTTCTTTGGTGGTAAACAGACATCAGCTTCAAGCGGTTTTTCTTGGTATTGATATGTGCTAGAATATTGTGATTTTTTCCTTGTCTGTCTGAATATTAATACTGTTTAGGCAAAGAACAGAAGACTGAGAGGGAACACAATAGCATAGGGAGGGAATTTCCCCAAAGGCAATGAGCCGTTCTCTGTGCCCACCAAGGACAAAGCAAGCACGCTTAAACACAGCAAGGGAGATTCAGTCAAGTGAGTAACCAAAGTTTTCTAACTATAAAAATCTTTAAGCAATCTGTTCTGATGGCCTAACTGCTTTGCAGAATATACATCACTGAAAGCTCAGAAGAATAGGTTACACAACCATCTACCAGGAATGGCAGATATTTCTGTACGCAACCATTTTCTGCGGGAATGTTCCCTGACGTTACAAGGTCTATGGGGCAGGCCCTTAGCTGGTGTGAGTTGCTATCCCACCACCTTAACCCCAGCACCATTGAAGTACTAACCAAACATTTCTTCTTGCTGCCCAATCTCACATTTCCTAAAATACAGCTGCTAAGTATTAACATGAAAAATAAATATTTGGCAGATTAAATTGAACAGTCATTTCAGAACGCTGCACGTTGCTCCAGGAAGCTGCTTTTACAACTCTCCTTTAACACCTCTTCTAGCGATGCTGCTATTTTAGTAAAGTTTGTGAGCAGAGATACAGAGCATGACCCAACATTTTTTTAGAAATATGTCTTCACAACAGTAATAAAGCTTTTATTCTGTCTATTAGGTGTAAATAGTCAAACTTCTAGCAATCTACTCAAACCTTTAGTGCTGGCTTTACTGTGCAGTTAAAGTACACACGCCTGGGCAATGTTCTCCAGCAAAATAAATTAAAAAAAAAAAAAATCTGTATTTTGTTTTCCTAGTCCTTCTTTTATTTTTCTTCTTTTTAAAATTTGTTTTGCAGTTGTTCTCTTTCATCCTTTCCAGAATTTGGTCCCCAGGGATTTTTTAATTTGCATCACTTCTGTTATTCTTTCAGTATTTCTCCTTTATGAATAATTATTTTTCCCCTTCTATTTTTTCCTGTTCTACACTATTGAAATAGTCTCTGCATGCAAAAAAAAGAGAAAAAAAACTTATTCATTTTATATGGCTGAAGGATTCCTATGAAATAAGGCACAAAACTGCACTTTCGATGAAATAGCTACCAACAAGAGCAAGTCACCCTTTCAGACATGTAAGGGTCTTAAAGGAGCAAACATCTTTTGAAGACAGCACTTGTTGGCAATTTTGGTAGGTATGTATTAGGAATCATTTCTAAACAGTAGGAAATGGAATAACAAAATTGTTAATCCTCTCATTGCAGAGAACTTGAAAGGCATGACAGACTGCAGAACAAATGCCCCACCCCCTTCTAACTAATGGGACTAGTGACACATTAATTAAGAACATGCATAAGCCTCTGCAAGATGTACATCATGTATATGTCAGTGGGTAAGACAGAAGTCTGGAGACTGTCGCTTCGTTATGGACAGAATTCATTTACTGCAACTTAAACACTAGTTAGAATCTATTAAATGTACTTAAGTATCCTGTTGAAAATTTGAAATAAGAGCAATGTGACTAATGAGAATTAAAATGATGTATTCCTATTACTCATTTACTTCATAGGGATTAAGGTAGGAGTTCTAGGGAAATACTACTTGAATTGCAGGACAGAGGTGTTCAGAGAAATTTCTGATTCTACATACCATCTTCCTGTTCATGCCATAAAACATCCCTGCAAATATTGCCTTGTTGCATAACTGCATGTGGTGGGTTGACCTTGGCTGCCAGTCAGGTGCCCACCCAGCCGCTCTCCCTCCTCAGAAGGACAGGGTAAGAAAATATGATGAAAAGCTCATGGGTTGAGATAAGGACAGGGAGATCACTCAGCAATTGCAGTCAGGGGCAAAACAGACTCAACTTGGGGAATATTAATTTATTGCCAGTTAATAACAGACTAAGATAGTCAGAAATAAAACCAAAACTAAAACCACCTTCTCCCCTCCTCCCTCCCTGCCTTCCCAGGCCCATCTTCACTCCTGACTCTTCTACCTCCTCCCCCCACCTTGAGAGGCGCAGGGGGATGGGAAATGGGGGTTGTGGTCAGTTCGTAACACTTCATCTCTCCTGCTCCTTCCTCCTTCATGAACTTCTCACTCTTGGGTCCCCCGTGGGCCAACGTTCCTGCCAGCAAACCTGCTTATGCATGTGCTCCTCTCCACATCTACAGCTCCTGCCAGAAAACTTGCTTCAGCATGGGCTCTCCACAGGCTGCAGCTTCCTTCAGGGCACATCCACCTGCTCCGGCATGGGGTCCTCCACAGGCTGCAGGTGGAGATCTGTTCCACTGTTAACCTCCATGGGCTGCAGGGGGACAGCCTGCCTCACCATGGTGATCACCACAGGCTGCCGGGGGGCTGCAGGGGAGTCTCTGCTCCAGCACCTGGAGCACCTCCTCCTCCTTCACTGACCTTGGCATCTGCAGGGATGTTTCTTTGTTTTCCCCTCACTTCTTTCACAGCTGCTGTGCAGTTTTTTTCCCTGTTCTTAAACATTCTATCCAGAAGTGCTACCAACGTCGCCAATCAGCTCAACTTTGGCCAGTGACAGGTCCATCCTGGAGCCAGCTGGAACTGACTCTGTCTGACACGGGGGCAGCTTCTGGTGTCTTCTCAGAGAAGCTGCCCATGCAGCCCCCAACAGCTACCAAAACCTTGCCACGTAAACCCAA
>NW_009197167.1:0-12932 GCF_000690835.1 Fulmarus glacialis
CATGTATGGTCTTGTCTATTGGGGTGGGATGGGTGGGGAAGGAAATCAACCAACATAGCTACTGCAGAATAGGTTATTAATTTGTAGATATTTTAAGTAATCCTCTGGATGGACAAGCTATCCTGGCATTTCAATGAAGGTCCAGTTTGGACTTCCATTTTGGAATAGCTGAAATGGGAAAAATACAGTCTTTTGGGTGCTAGATGCCAAGTCTCTCACTTCCCTCTCCACATCCTAGCCAAAAGGCTGCTGTAGCAGCTTCTAGCACTTGGCTGTACCTGGTGCATCAGTAACAGGCTACTGGCTCCGCCAAAAAAAAAGCCTGATCAACTGAGGCAAAGGCAAGGAATAGAAAAAACAGTCCCCCTGGCTGGATCCAGCCCATGATCCACTAGTTGGACTACCCTGCAATCTAAAACTCACTCCAAAATACATAATTGGCAATAACCTATGTCAGTTATTCTCCCGTGTGTAAACAAAGGCCCATCTTTAACAATGTGAACCAGGAAAATCTCTAGCACCATGGAATTTGTTTGAATTTTAACCCATATAAGGTTATAAATGTATTTTAAAACTACCGTAACAATAAAATACTTGGACTAACATTTTAAAAAAATATCTTGGAGAAAGATTAAGAAATTGGGAGTAAAATTAGAAAAATGGGAAAGAATAACATAAAAGATTCAATTTGAGTCTCTGATATGCAACTAACTACAGGCAAGTGGCAAAACTGTACCAAGGACACAAAACACGCTGAAGTATTCACATTAACAAATCGTTTTGAAGGCTCATCTAGTAACAAATTAGAGTGTTGCTGAGTCATTTAGGTTTAGGCATAATCAATTTAGCATTGACGTTTTAAATCTATCATGTGCACATCACCACATTATGCAAAAAACCAGCCCTTTCAAAACGCGTGGTAGAAAAATTCACAGTAACAGAAATATTCTTCATAAGCAGTTGAGAAGGGGCAGTGTCGAGCATCTAATTCATACAATACAAAAACCATTGTAAATAACAGAGCTGTAAAACAGACGCAAAGTTCTAAAAACAGTGCTTTCTTTACAGTTCTTTTAATGGGTGAACACTTTGGCCAGAGAATTTTAAACTCTGAGGATCACACAAGCCTTTTCTTAAATATACAATTAGATCCTCTGACGTTTCAAAGGCCATTTGCTACAAGATTTACCTCTTCTACTTTCTAAAAGTGTTCCCATCAAGTAGTCATTATGAAGGGATCCATCTGATGACACTATCCCAAAAAATCAATACATGTTCAACCATTGCTAATGACAGAGGTAGAGAAAATTCTGTCTTCTGCCACAGCTTGTACCCCCATTTTTAGCATTGTGTTGAGTGGGTTCCAGCAGTGAAGACACATGCACTTTCTTTTCCACCAGCTTGCTCATGGAAACAAATTTGTTCCAGCATGCTCTTGTAGTCTGAAAACATCCAGCAGCTGTTCTAGTCGGTCAAAGACAGATGTCAGCTTTCTTGCTTTGCTGCCTCCCCTTGGGCCTCCCCAGTTTGCTCACTTGGATTTCGTTGTGCATCTCCTTCTCCTTCTATAACATACAAGAAAAGGACGAGTGATCCACCCTAAAACAAAGAGGTCTTGCTTCCAGAACCCCAATTGTTCATCCACCAGTCTCAAAAATAAAGTAAAAAGAAATTGAAATGGAAGTCTTGCATTAAATATGAAACCTTTTACTACTAAGATAGCCATACTGTGCACCTCAAGGGACACTGTCAAAAACAAATTCCTAGCTGCAACCACCACTACCATTTTAAGTACAGACCTAAAGTAGCTAGAAATGAAAGAATATCCATAGACATTAGCAGGTTGTTAGCTTATTATAGACAAAGAACACTAGAACCGTTGTTTTGAAGGGAGAGTATTACACAGTAATTATATGTACTGTACATAATTATGCAGTAAACTCTTGATTATCTGTCATTGGTTCATCAATGGTGGGATTAACCAGCACTCACTTCAGGTATCAAATAGTGCATGACAGAAAATATGTGGTCTTTTAATAAGGCCTCACTGCCTAGTGCTGTTCAAAGCTGTTCCTGTTCTTTAAAGGAAATATATCTGCAGACTTTTCAAAGTCAATGTACTAACTATGCTTGGGTACCTTAATTTACATATGTTTGATAATAACCTCTTTTTTTTTAATCTGCATTATCCTACTCTGCCATTAATCCATGCAGTTGAAAGCAAATGTACTTGTACTTTTGCAAGAAAATGCATATAGCTGTAATAAGAATAAAAGAAAAACAGCAAAAAAAAAAATCGAAACTTGATGTCTATATTTGTATAATTAGGTAGTACTTAGCATGAATTGTTTGACATGCACCTTGAAAGAAACAAGATATGACCCCCAAACATGTGTCTTCCTCTTAATCCTGTCAGGTGTGACGTGTATATGCATCCCGCAAGCACTAGTTTATTCTCAACTGGAATTGGGGATGCAAAATTTTTTTTAGCCTCTCTTTGGTTTGGAAAGACATGATGGGGTAATACACTAATACTCATACGAATGATAATACAATGTATTTTTCCAGTATTTATGGTTTGGAGGCTTTTATCCAGGTGTACTAATAGTACAAAATTTAAATATATTTTCATTGTATCTAATTCAAACTGCATAGCCTCCTGAAGAAGTATGCAGGCATTTTTGTGTATCTACTACCTAAGGTAATTTTATGAGCAACTCTGCGCACTTTTCTGCAATGGTTAAGTTACCCAAGCTGCAAAAGAGGTCTCCAAGAAAAACTAAAATAGACTTCTGAATTATGTATTAAAAATTAGGCTAACAGTTATTTAAACCATTCTCATCACTACAGAGCTAACTGCATGTACAAAATGCATACCAACATATATTACAGGCACAAAGTCACATTGTTTTTATAGCTCACGAAAGAACACAATTCTGGCTTACAATCGCTCCAACAGCTTAACTTAAAAATAAGGATTGTTTATATCTTCTAAATGGACAAGATCAGAGACAATTTTGATAAGTGTAAATTTGAGACTGAAGAAAATTAAAGCAGGAAGGGAGGTTGGCATTATGCATTTCAAATGCCACCTACTTTATATTTTTCCAACATTTTACATGTATCCCCACATTAAAATAAATAGACACACCTACACACACACTAATAAAGCTGTTCTTTTTAAATAGAAAAAAAAGTAAAGGCCCTGCCCAGCTAGAATTGCATGCATCTAGAAGCTATAGGCCCCAAACTGGCACCTGCAGAAGGAATGACTTAGGATGTACATTAGTCTGAAAGCCAAAAAAAGAATCCCCCCTCCAAACAGCACTACAACCATCCAGGTGTCACGCTGCCCACATCTGATTGTCCAGTGATGAGACTGCTTCTCAGAACTCTTGCCGTTGTCCCTGAGAAAAATATGTGCACAAACAGGGCAGCTGCTTATCAACAGTTTGTTCTTTGCTGCATGTGTTTTCTTCTGCTGTTATTAAAATAAGCATAAGATCTCTTTCTTAAGATCTGAAAAGGGCTTTCAAATATCTGTAAGATCCATCCTCACCCACGTCACATGAAAATAATTACATAGCCATATTAGTATTTTTATTTAATGTAAGGCCTTTCCCCATACACTGTCCCTTCTTCCTCTCAACTGAAGGTGCACAACCAGCTAAAAGTTTTGGTAATATTAGAGGTGAAGTAAGATTTAGGATTGCATTAGTGCTAATCACCTTAAAAGAATGTCCTGGTTTTGGCTGGGATAGAGTTAATTTTTTTCCTAGTAGCTGATATAGTGCCGTGTTTTCGATTTAGGATGAGAATAATGTTGATAGCAACAACTGAAACATCAGTGTGTTAAGTAGTGCTTACACTAAGTCAAGGACTTTTCAGCTTCTCATGCTCTACCGACTGTCAAGGCTGGAGATGCACAAGAAGCTGTGAGGGGGCACAGCCAGGACAGCTGACCCATATTCCATACCATATGATGTCATGCTCAGTATATAAACGGGGGGAAGGCTGGTTGGAGGGATGGTGCGCAGGGACTGGCTGGGCATCCGTTGGTGGGTGGTGAGCAATTGCATCGTGCATCACTTGCTTTGTATATTATTATTACTACTACTACTATTATTTTATTTTATTTAAATTATTAAACTCTTCTCATCTGAACCCATGAGTTTTCTCGCTTTACTCTTCCAATTCTCTCTCCCATCCCACCGGAGGAGAAGTGAGCGAGCAGCTGTGTGGTGGTCTGTGGTCTCCACTACAGAGAAGGACAAAGTATCAGCAGAAAGGGGGAAAAGACAATTTACCCAGAAACAAAGATTCAAGTAAAACAAACAACAATGCACTGCTATTGCTCTGTCCTCTGGCAGCTGAAAACAAAATTAATCTCCACAATAACCTTTCAAGCAGTCACATGGATTCTCCTACAGGCTTCAAACCAAAGAGCTTCCATTAAAGGGTATTATGAAGAGTTGGGTTTTAATGAACATTTCCTTATTTTCTTCCTTATACTCAATTTTCCATAAAATTTATCCTGACATGGACGCTGCCACTAGGGACTCACTGCAGAATGACTTTTCTTTTTTCAGTAATATGTTGTACTTGCAAATAACCACCTTTCCCATTTATGAAATCTGGACTTCTTATTGCAGGCAACCCCTGCTGATCTTTTATCATCAGAAAAAAATATTTTTGTTGCTGAGGGACAAGGGAATAATGAGTGCACATATGTTTTGTGTACTACTCTTTTCATTTTAGTTTTAAATAAATATAATAAAAGACCAAAATGTACTCACCGGCTTTGTTTATATCAAGCTCTGATAACTTTAAGGCTAGTTCACTAGAGTTCCCACCCGGAGAGGACACAAGTATATCATGTAACGCATTTCTTCTACCTGTTCTTCCTGAAGCAATAAAGTCTGCATATGTAGATTCCACATCAGTCATTGCTAACAAATATCCACATAGCAGTACCTGGATGGGCGAAAAAAAGAACAACACTTAGAACACCAGAAATGACATTATGGAACAGGAATAGAAGAACTAGAGGCTTCTCATTGTGGAGTAGACTGGCTATGCAGTAAGCAGCAAAAGAAGATGCCTCAATCCCAAAACTTGGAGAGATTAGAGAAGAAACAGAGTAGAAAGAAAAAAAGGTGTGTGGATTTTATGCAATCTGTATTCAACAGTATTTAAACAACTTCATTTTTCATGCTTCATAAAGTGCTAGTGAGTACTTTATAAAAGCAATGACCTCAGCAACATAATTCCTTTATAGAGCTGTCTCTGCTTTTAATATTAGCTGGGAAGTAGGAGGTAGATAGGGGGTGGAAGAAAGTTCTTTTCTGCACAAAATGCAGAGCGTAAGGAGTAAGAAAGTACAAATCAATAACGCTTTTGCACGCAGAACACCATGCTCATACACAGGCACAGCTATGTTTTGTGTATTTTCCTTTCTGTTGGTATGATTAGTTTTGGCATTGTAGATAGACCTCTTCAGACTCAACTAATTTATTTTGGTGTGGTAGTTGCACCAAAGTGAATGCATTACCATAAAGTCACTGGACTGGAGACATGCTAACAGAGCAAGCAGCATAGCTAAACTATAATGCAGAGGTTAGAAAGCAATGCTCTGTAAGCCAGATGTAAACTCAGAACTTCTTTTCATTAGAAAATAACTATTTCTCATGTTATTATAGAATAATGTGATGATGTGCATTAATGTAAGATCTGCCGAAGGTACAAGGAAACTTCTGTTTCAACCTCAGTAAGAGAAAGATTTTCATCCCTGCTGGAGTATCTGCTATAGATCTAACCTGTTAGGATTTTTTTTCTTTTTCTTAATTTATAGAATTATAACCAGAAACTGGGGGCAGGGGCATAAGGGCAACATTGCACAGTTGCATACAGTGAGAAGCTTTAGCTATTATTGCTAAAGTAGCTGAAATATCACATTTGCAGAGTGTACAGTTTTTTTAAATCAGTTCCTGCTGCAGTTGCTGGACACTGAAGAAGCCCCTGAAGTCATCACAAACACTAACAGCAGCAAAAGATTCATCTTTCTCTCTTCAAATAAAAATAAAAACTCATCTTTTAGAAACAGTTTTTATTTTAAACCAGATACATAAAAGAAAACAGCCAACCCTTCCCCACACTCAACTCTCAATAACTTCACAAATCCTGTCCATTCTTCATCTTCATTTTAGTCCTCAGCTCCCCAGTTTCAGTCCGCAATATGAGGGTGTACATGTGATGTGTCTTAGAAGCCAAGAAAAGGGTTCTACACCGTATTTTATTTAGTCTAAATATAACTATATCAAGTATCATTGCAAGACTGACTGACTTAAAAAGAAGTTCATTGCTATCAAGCTTTGGTGTCCCATGCCAAATGCTGAATGGCTGACAAGATAATTTTACTCCTATGAACAACAACTATGAAACAGGAAACCGCCTTAAAAAAAAAAACAACCACCAAAAAAACCCCCAAAACAACAAAAAACCCCCAAACAACAACAAAAAAAACCCCAAACCCAAAACAACCAAAAAAACCCAACCCACAAAACGTAACACCACCACCTAGAGAATGGAAAGAGGTCAGCATTGACTGAAAGCCTGCCTGACACGCACAAAATAGTGTAGTGCCTCTCAATTAACAAATGCTTTCATGAGCATGAGAGCATGTGTACTTCTTCCCATGAAGTGCCCTCTTCTTGAAGCACTGCAAGAATATTAAAGCAAATGAGAAGTTTACCATTTGTTTTTTGCCCAGGGTGCAGACATCTCAATGCCAAATACATCAACCATATAGTAATGAAGCCTATAACTTGCAAAGGTGAAGGGAAACAGTGAAGACAGTTGTGATAAGGTAAGAAAACAGCACAAGTTTTCAGACTTATCTGACCTGTTCACTGAAGAATATCATCCAGCAAGATCAGAAGATAAAAGATTTTAAGTGAAACTTACATGACTTACATTTGTTCATGCCTGTTATTGCAACTGGCCTGTAGAAAATTAACTGCAAAACCTGAAAGTAATCAATGTACAGGCTTGGATTTTTTCATTAGTGTAGCACCAGTACAAAGTCATCATAGCTATCACTCCTGCCAAGACATTAGTTTATTTTAACATAGAAAAAACACCACAGAGAAGAATATTATTTTGGTACTTTGGAAGCTGCATATCAATGCATCAGGAACAGAATAAGCAGAGAAGACTATGACTGAGGTGGAACAAGCTATAGGGCTGTAAGGCTGGCAAAATGAGCAGTGTTGTACTCCATGAGCAATTCCCTGGACTGTACAAACTGCACTCCACAGAATACTCTCCTGTAAGATTATATTCTTCTTGAAACATTCCATAAAACATGGAGAGCACTGGGGGAAATCTCAAGCTTATTTAATTTTAGCTATGAAACAAGCTATAAAGCCATAGGAAAAGGTGCTTGTGGAGAACTTTATTTTAAAGGTTCATTTTCTATAGGCTCAATATGGCATTACTAACAACATTCTGATCAAAAAAGAATGTTACCAAACATACATTTATTAACACTTCCAAGTTTTCCTGTCTGCGTCTTCTCCTAAATGTCAAACACCATTCTGTTTTGTATTGGCATTATCTTGAGACATTACTGCATAAATATGGAACTCCACTGACATCATCCGAGAGCTCCCCTTCCAATGAATGGCTCAATGCCCAGCAGTCTGTAATTATTCACTGAACCAGTCATTAAGGAATTACCATTCACTCCAAAAAACCTTTTTTTCCTTCAGCCTCTGTGAAAGGAGTGGAATTTGCTAATAATTCTGTGAAACATAATTTGAATTTCCTAACTAATTGTATTAACAGATATTCCTGTGTTAAAGATTGTGGTCACAGTCCCACTAGTTCTAGTAAACTTTTTTTTTTTTAAAGTTGCAAAACCAATACTCTGCTACATGGTATTGAACTGAAACAAGAAGTCTGCAAACCTCACTGCTTCTGCCAACTGAACCAGCAAACTAAAGAAAGCAGTTCTGTGAGCATAAAGACTAATGAAACCTGCTGTCACAGTATTGGATTCCTTGGTAACTGATAAGATACTATCCCATCTGAAGTCTCCCCTAGCTGTGCTTCATCTTTCCCCCCATGGGGAGTCACTTTGCCTGGTAATGGGTTAGAGTTTGCAATGCAGCCCTGGGGATTTTCATATGGCATCTTTCCTTTCCTCAGCTTCTTAGTTTCATAAAACTTCTAGAAATATGGGTAATCTTAGACTTCTGTGTCTTTCCTCTCCCAACTCCTTCCTCGCAAAGAAAGTTGTGCTGAAAATTAGTTGAAAGCACTTGAAGAATTTTGGAGGATGAGGAAGGTAGATAGGGATAGTTGCTATCTTGGATTTTAGCCAGTGTAACAAGACATCTCTGTATTATTAATGAATATTCTGGATAACATATACTGCTACACCTGCAAAAGGCCTACTTCTATATCCTATGCAAATGAAGAAGTTTTACAGGTAGCATCATAAGGAATAGAATTAGTATCCAGAGAATGGAGGAGCAGAAAAGAAGGATGACAAGAACAGTGTAATTTAATAGGTACAGAAAGAATCAGTATTTGTTTTTTCAGAAAATTCCCTGAATACTCCTTGTTCTCCACAATTCAATTTCTGCATAGATTTTCCATTTCCATGCCATATATAACAAATCTTATCCCCCAAGTTTCTGAAGCTAACTGTCAAATTTCTACAACTGTTTTCCTTCTTCTAAGTACTTCGGTTTTATTGAAAGAAGTCTTAAAAGGAACTAAAAAGTTAGCGATGGCTTCACAAATGAAATCCCAATTTGACTGCATTCCATAATCATTCTGTGAAACAAGGTGTTACACAGTGCCGTTGTTCTCAAGAGTTTGGAAGAGAAAGTACAGAAATTATGTGGCATACCAGCATGAATTAAAAATCAGTGTCTATACAGTTTATGGGCTAGAAGTACCTAGAGTTGTTGAATTTAGCCTGTTTAAGGGACTAGCTACCTAAAAGAACCCCAGACACATTTAAAGTACCTTCACTAATTGGTATTTATTATTATTTTAAAAGGAAGACAGAATAAGAATGGGCATTTGACACACGGCTTGTCTATGGGATTTGGCATATGTTGCTGGCTAGCACAGGAGAGCTGACATTTTATTGCAAACCTGCAGTATAAGGCTAAGAGGTACCATCCTTCAACGTTTACTCCCCCTCTTTCTCCATATATACTTAGTGATGACATTGAATAAGGGATTTTCAAATAAAACTCTCCAAGGCTTTGGCTGCTGAATGTTGTATCACGATCAGCACATTATTTAAATACAATTATCTATATTCAGCTTTCATAAGGGAACAAAAAAAAAAAAAAGAGAGAGAGAGAACTTGTCATTTAATAGCACGTCTGCTTTAGAGAAGGTATATAATTATGCTTTTAAAATAAATTTTGGTTCCAAACCTAGCCTTAGCTTAGAGACAGAGCTCTTTCCAGTGAGGAGAGGGCTCTATTCCACAGCAACCTGTACTTAGATTCCCATCTCATGCATGGTCTGCTATGTTGAAAGCAGAAATAGAGCAACAATTTAACAGAAGTGTACTTCTTCCACAAGAGATTATATCTGTTGTGCTATACAATAGTATTGCTTTTGCACAGACACAGATGAGCAAGAAAATAGCATTAACTCTTGAAAGCCAATTAAAGGAACATAAATGTCCATGCCAGCTAGCGAGCTGGACAGTATTTTAATCTGCACTTTGAAAATCCCTTATGTTGTTTTGTCTGTCTGATGTTTCTGAAGTTACCACCTCTATAAAATAGTAATGTAGAACTTATTGTTCTTATTGTCACTTACTGTTTTGACAGTTAATGTATTTTTATTGTGAACATAGTATATGTAGTACTCCTAGTACTAATAAGATCTTATTGGGAAATTCAACTGGTTAAACAATGAAACAGAACAAAGAAAATGACCACCTGAGATTTTTTTTTTTAACCAGAAAAAAATTAAGAAACTGTTTTAAATCTGCATAAAAAAAGCACTATGAAGTTGGATATCCTTCGGCTCATAACCTATACAAAGAGATCATTCACTAAGACAGTTAATAGGTTTCCCGTCTGTGTTATCTAACTTATATTTTACCTAAAGAGATATACAGAACTAAAAGCCAAATAGTTAAATTCTTACTATGTCCTTGCTCAGGCAAATTTCATTATGCCCATGACCATAAGGATTTGGTCTCATCTACCACTTAATTTCAGTTCACAAATTCAGTTTTAATCTTCCATTATTCCATAAAAATGGGCAATGAAATAACAGCAGCAAATAAAAGAAGCAAACATAATCAATGAAGCAATACTGCAGAGATCTTCATTCTTTGAAAAGATACAGTACAGAAGTTGTCATTCCCACAGACAACTATTGAGGTTATTGGAAATAATTATAAATAACAATAATTGTTTTGATATTTTGAAATTAACACCCTATGCAGGAAACAAATCACAACATTTAAGTATCCACATGGGGACTCTATGTTAGGGAATGGAAGCGGGTGAGCTACCATCTGCCATCACTAGTTCCTGCTCAACCTAAAGACAATACTGAATGGCAAACAAAACATGTATGAGAAAAGAGGCATCTATTGCTGAGTGACTTTTTTACTTGCAGTTGGTGAATGGACCTTTTAGCTTCTGAAGGGAAGGAGCGAGTTAAAGCAACACTTTTCAGGATGCTCTGATACTCTCTGTGAAAAATTAAATCCATTGCTATAGCAGCTCATAACCATAAAGATGGATAAGGGCCTCAGGCAAGATGGGAGCTGTCAAGCTCCTCACGTGACACACATCTGGCAGCCCTGCTGAGCGTTCCCACATCCACCTGAGCTGTGAGAAGATTGATGTTATAGGGTTCTAGGAGGATGAGGCCAGGTATGCAGCACTGCAGTTTATTTGTTTAGAATGGTGTGGTGCTCCAAACCAAGGCGCTTCTGTCAACAAGTGCCAGCCTGCACAGCCAGTGCTTTAAAGGTATTGATCAACACACTTCTCATTAGAAAACACAGCTGAGTCTCTGAGGTCTATTCTTTAGAGAACTTGTTATAAGCACTGTAGTGACTATTTTTCTAACAGCCATGTCTCCTCTAGTCACTGCTACATACAACAGCATGCATATAGCTTTATGGGGGAAAAAAAGTACAAAACACTGAACAGTCATGATCAGTAGTCTGCAGACATTTTGGGCTAAACTGCTGTAAGCCACTGTAATCCTTATAGACACTTTCAACTGAAAATAATTATAGGTTTAGCCAACTTTTAACTGAAGGTCTGATAGCAAAATAGTTCTGTGAATGACCTGCAGACCAGTATGGGCCTTCTAAACAATCAGTGGTACAAAGGCGATAATGTAGAAGCCATTCTGATAAAAGGTTTTCTATCAAACAGATTTCCAATTTTTGGCAGAAGCTTAATGCTATGGAAGGGGCTAAGAATGAGATTCATTGGACTAATTTTAAATGCCTGTGTACACATGTGTAGGTAGGTACCTATGTGAGGTGATTCATCTGATCCATATTAAGAATTTGTTTTAGAATGAATGCAACTAGCACCTTCAGTGGGCTTATCTCTTCCTACTGAATAGAAAAAAAAGTCTAGAAGGTGAGCAGAGATCTTTATTATACATGCATTAAGCTAGATGACATTAATCCTATTCTAGATGACCTAAAAGGATTCTGGTCCATTGAATTTTTAAGTTCAGCATATATAAAATGCTTATCCACATAAGACATATTCCCCTTGATATCTTTTTTTCCCCTACAGATATACATCTTGCTAGATATTACTTTACTAGTACTAATGCTTTCAAGGTCAAAACAAAAAAAGACTTCATTGTCATAAATAAATAAATCAAACAAGAAATGGCACACCGACAGTATGCAGTACATTCTTATGTACTTTTCCAGTTAAACGGGAACCAGCTGTGTTTTTTAAGAAATAGCTCCATGGTGCAAGGCAACCTCCATTCATTTATAAGGGCTGAAATACTCAGCTGAACTATAGATTTGAATGGCTAAACATCCCTAAGTAATTTATAATAGCTGTTGCAATTCCTAACAGCGAACCATGAAACTAACATGAAGATTCATGATCTTTAGCTAGTGACAAGCCAAGAAACATAGACCACCTCTTCCATATTAATATATGCCCAATCTTATAAAATACAGAGCTTTGTTATGCTAGGGTAAGAACTAATGTGAGCTTTGCTCTTCATTGTTTTAAAATGTTGGTAAAGGTAATGGTTAGCAAGAAGGTATTAGCTAGCTTTGGCAAGACTTATCTATGCGTGTGCTGGGTTGGGGGAATATGATGGAATTACAAAGTCACTATATGGGTGTGAAGAATCAGCTTTCAGGCAGGGAGATATCATTCAAAAGGGTACTCTGTCTGGAGAACAAGACCAGGAAGAAAAAAAAGCAGATGGAGATGGGGAGGAAGCAGCAATTGCCTTAGAGAACTCAGAGTTCCGTTAGAAAAACCAGTTAAGCCTGTACAGCCAGAAAGATAGCTTCGACTGTGGTGGACCCCTCCAGCTGCTCTACCAAGAGGTACCCAGTGGGCTAACTTGACTCAAGGACTTCACACAGGGCCATTGATTTGAATGAGGGGTTTGGCTCACTGAAAAGATATTTTGGGGGGGGGGGAAGCCTCAGACATCTTACAATGGAAAAATAACCTGGTCAGGTGCTTAACAATATTTTATACTAATTCTTTGTATGGCATCTTTGTATTTACTAGTCACTAAAAAGACTGCTTTTAACATTGTGGAGCCTATTTACTAAGAAAACAGGTATCACTTTCCTCCTTCTGGAGGATTCCATCTTAAATATTTTAATTTTACATCCTTGGAACACAGATTATTTCCACTGCTTACTGCTGAAC
>NW_009197167.1:12963-35899 GCF_000690835.1 Fulmarus glacialis
ACCATGATCTAACACAATTATGGTGCATACTTTGTTTCCAGGCAATACTTGTATCATCACAATACCCATTTTCCTCTGAAATTGCAATGTGTGAGGTTGTCTTAGAAGACCTTCTTTCTTCTTATCTCACTGCAAGAGATTTGGCTTAATAGAGTTATCGTTCCTATTACACTGCTCCCATTCCCAAGTTAACTGAAGTTTGCATTTTGTGATGTTCTGCATTCTGACAATTTGATTGATATGTTTACAGCATCTACAACAGCAGTTTGCAGGTAACAAAAGCATTTCAAAGCGAAAGCATGCAGTTAGAACAGCAAAAAGAAAATGTCTAGATAACAGTATCATGCCAGCATTTAAAACTCAGGCTATACATTATCCTGTGTGGACAGGAGGATGCATCAGCATTTTCATAAGGTTTCTTCCAGACCTATTTGCTAGGATTCTTCAATGTTTCAGTACGATGTGTAGTCTAGCTATCAAGGATTCAAGATATCTAAATGCTCCACAGTTCAGCTATCCTTAAACTCTTCCTTAGTATTTAAAAAGCAACTGTCCCCCTCCAAGACACTCTCTTTAAATCTTTAAGACATTGTAAGCTACTAGACAGATGCAACATTTGTTGTATCACATATCTTTTCAGCAGGTTCTGGTGGAATAGCTCAACTGTCTGCATGTGACTACCTTTTAAAATCATGCAGTCATGACTCATCATGAAAGTATGTGTTGCAGCATCCAGAAAAGAAGAGCTTATTACTGTTTCTTCTTGGGCAGTGGCAAAATAACTACTGGAAGGAAGGAATTTGCTTTTTTTGATAGCAAGATGATCCACAACTGTGTGTTACCAAATATTAAATATTGGTTCCTACATTTGTTTTTAATAAAATCAGATTGCCTCTTGCAAAAACAAAGCTGCTATAGTATAATATGCTTCTGCTAAGATCTCACATTTCACATGCAAGCTTGGATTTTGCCGAGAATACCCCCAGACACCATACTTTTCAGTATTTGCAAAGTTAAATACCGCTGGGCCAGCCTGGAGACCTGTGAACATGAGACAAGCAGCTTTTTAATAATGTAAGTATTTGAACCTCTTTGTGCCACAACACATTAATCAGTATTTCATTCATGATATATCTGGTCAACTTTTTGGCTTGTCAATAATAAATTAACTTTTCCATGCAAATTTTTTCCTGTGGCAGGCATTTAACATCTACTTTCATTTGAATTAGTTTTCCCAGCCACCAGACATTCTGCCTTTCTTTTAATTACTGTCTAGAAGCTACAAAAAAAAGCACAATTTGGCTGACAGCATTTTGTTTTTTGTAACTTAAAAGCAGTTTCAATTTATTATATCTCATATGATAAATTCACATTTTACATTGCATATCATTTCACTTCAGTTTCCTCTTAGTCTCAGCCTTACGTTTTTCAAGGTTTCCATCATTTTTGCATTCTGTTCCCATGTGTACACTGACTACTTTAGAGTCTAAGGACTGCCTGGCTCTGTTGCTATGCAACACATAGCCTAGTTAGGGCTTCCTGAAATAATCATCTCAAATGTGCTTTTTTTAGACTTGTTTCCCACAGGAATACTTTACTATTTCTTTATAATGGACCACTGATATTATTACTGCAATATTAGACAGTGGTCACCTGGGAAGTTTTGGTAGCTACCTAAGATGACAAAAACCCAATGTTATTGCTTGCAAAATTCAGGACATACCTCCTGCATTAGCACAGGGAGGTTAATATCTCAAATATTGCTATATGTTTGCTACATGTTCTCCAGGTATATGAGCGCCATATATTTATAAGGAAAAAAAAAAATCTTAATTGTTGTTTGTCTTACTCTATTTCATTCAAGGGGGAAAAAAAAGTTCTCTATTTAATGTAGAATAAGCCACCAGTCAGAAAAAAATAAACCCTTGTTATATGAAGTCTATTACAAATTTCATCAGCTCAACAGAAGGAACATATATGCAAATATTCCATGTTGCAATTCATTATAAAATAAGTTGATTTCTGAACTCTTTAGGACAAGGTTCCACATTTTTAAAATCACATTACAGATGCCATGATCTGGGGCTGTATTTGCTTTTTGAGGTACCTTGAGAAACTGTTCTGTGAAACATTCAATCTTTCCAGCCTCAAACAGCATTTTTCTTGTTACAGCCTTCTAGTGCTGCTGCTGCAGGGGTAGACTAATGTGTTTTGTTTTCTTATTACTGGCTTATTTGGGAATCTTAAGTTAATTCATTTCTGTAACAATATGTAGAGCAATATAAACACAGGGCTCTTGTTAAAGCATCCATCAACTCTAGAGGGCCAAATGCCTTACTATGCACCAGGCTGAGGGATCAAAAGAGCGAGATCTAATAGTACAAAAGAGATTTTAATGAAAGGGACTATTTTACCTCATATTCTTTTCTTTTCCTTGCCCACTTTAGCATGCTCAGCAGTAGTTATGTCTACAGGTAGCTGTATGTCAGTCCAGAATTGAGGTAGAGAGAGGAAGGATGTTTCCCAGACCCAGAAAAAATAGGAACAAGGTTTAAATTAAGGCCCTTGCAGAGGCAAGTCCACCTGCAGTCTTTTAAAGGAAGAGGGGAAGACAGCAGCAATTTCATATTGTTTGTAAGATCCTAAGTCTTAAAGACGACTTTTTCTTTAAAAGAGTAGACTGTGGTAGGCACAGGAACGGGCTTCTCAAAAACCAACGCATGAGGTGGTATAAAGAGGTAATTTTCCATATCCATATATGTAGCCACATGATAGTAGTCAAGCTATCCAAGAATCTGATTCAGCAAGGTTTAGTGAGTGTGACTCTCCCAGAGTGATGCATTTCAAGCCTCTATTCTTTAAAACCACATAAAAAGTACAGCTCAGACTCAAATTGGTATCAATATTGTTTTGAAAGCAAAGAGGTCAAGACCTGAAGAGCAGCAACATTTGGTTATGGTAAGCAAACAATCTGAAACCTGAAAATGATGCATGATCAGCTGGAGAAGAAAAAAGCATTAATAAAGAAATCTGTTATAATGGGAAAATCCTTCAGTATGTTCAGTTTGCATTTGACACTTCGCAGCATTTATGGGCATTTAAAAGACAGGTCAAATAATTTCTAACATAAAAAGACAAAAAGAAAGCCCTCACATTTGCCATGATAAGTTTGAAGACAGGAACCTTACCGACCTCTTTTGCATGTCCACGTTGTAAAAAAGAATCTAATTAAGCAAGGAGGAAAAAAGCAAAACAAACAACCACCCTTCTTCCTGAATAATCCTTTGTGACCTAGGATCATTTTGAACACTTGGGATTGAAAAACCTGCACTTTAAGAGAGTTGTCCCTAACAATGCTGACAAGTTTCCATGTGCTGGTACCAGATGGAAACTAAAAAATGACTTGCATATACTAATATTTAATTAGCAATTGTGCTGCACTACACAATCTGTCCATGACACTCAGATTTAAGATGCATTTCTAGATGCAAACCCAGCTACCCTGACGAATATGATACCCAACAACAATTGAGGAAGATACAGGCTCTGCAAACCACAGCTACTTAAAATCAGTGCTAGTTACAGCTTTGAATCTGAGGGTCAAATATTGCTTTTGTCCCCAATTTCAAGCCAAACTAAAGCACAAATAATTCTTATCCCTCTAATGTCCCAATTCTTCATCTCAAAGAAGAAAGGGCCAAATGGAGGAAGATAACAGGGTGGGCAACTTAGAAGAGGGGGTTGTGGAAGCATATAAACAAAGTAGAATTTCCTTGACTCTCACAGAGCTCATTGATTTCAGCCAACCATAATAAATTGCTCAATCACTAAGAGGTGGCCTATTAAAAAAAGCATAGAGTAGACATTTTATACTCATGCCAAGAAAAGTTATCCAACCAAACTAACACATATTTTCTGCAGCTCAAGCTCTTAATTCTAGCTCACAACTTTCCCTTTCACAGCAGTTGCTGAGTACTAAGAAATGTTGAAAGAGCCTAAGAAGAATCTGGACATCCAGTTCTTCCTACATGCATAAAAACAACAAAATGCAATAAAGTACAAGCCATGTTTTCTGGATATGGGCAAAAGCACAGAGGTATGAGCAGAAACAGAAGAACTTACAGAAACCCTTACTACTGTACAAAGTTCCTGAGAGGAATTCATGTTATCAGACCACATGAGTACTTCCATACTTGACCTGAATAGCTTACCTGACCCTTCAGAGGCCGTGCAAAGCACAGAATCCCTTCTTTTATCTACCTGCTGGTGTATTATGAATAATGACAGGAAGTACCAGCTGTCTGCCTACAGTAAGAACGCATATGTGGGCAAAATATTTCCTAAGACTTCCAATTCTGAAACCCTGGCAAAGGGGAAAAAACCCTTAAGAATAAGAATCACCCACAGATGTGAGTTTCTGGATACCATTTTTTTCCATAAAAGGCAAGCTGCAGATATAACCTCAAAGAGGAAGAAGATAACTATATAAAAGATATTGCTCCCAATCTAAAGCAACAGAAAAACACACACACTTCTGTCATAGTCACTACAGAAGTACCTTGTTCAAGTAAAAACTAAACTTTAGAAATAAAGAGAATAAAATAATTAAGTAACTGAGAACCAATGAAGATAAAAGACATACAGGCAGACTGTGGTAAGAAAGTGCATAAAAATAAACCCAAGTGGACACTAAGACTAAGCAGGAAGAAGCAATCAACATTAAGTGCCTCCTGGCAAAGAAGAGGAAGGAAACTCCTTTATAACCATTATTCCTTCTGCCAAAGATCTTGGAATGCTAACAGCTAGCTGTAAACCTCTACCCCATCCCAACTTAAACTGTCCACCTTTGGACCTAGATGAACATGGGAAGGACCATAATACCAGAGAAAATTAGTAGATACCAGGAAGGTTTCCTATACAACAGTGAGTGATCAGGGTCAGGAAACTTTGAAAATGACCTCATCTATCCATGTAAATATACATAGATATACCTGCTGAGATGGGTACTGTTAAATATTCACTCCGTCTGCATAACTACTTGTATCTAGATGTACTTAGATGTGAGCTTAGTAGATATTCTATAAGCTGTGCAAGAACTGCCTCATATTCCAAATGTCTGTCTATCTTAAAAAACTATCTTTTGGTACCTAAAATAATCAGCTTTAAAGAACCACCTGTGATGGGTCGACCTTGGCTGGCTGCCAGATGCTCCACCCAGCTGCTCTCTCACTCCTTCTCCTCAACAGGAAGGGGGGAAGAAAGTAAGATGAAAGACCCAGTGTGTTGACATAAAGACAGGGAGATCTGTTACCAATTACCACCACTGGCAAAACAGACTCGACTTGGGGAAAATTAGTTTACTGCCAATTAAATTAGGTTTGGATAGTGAGAAACAAAGACAAGTTAAAACAACACCTTCCCTCCACCCCCTTCTTTTTCCCAGGCTCAACTTCACTCCTTCAGTTCCTGACTGCTCTACCTCCTCCCCACCAGCCAGCAGCCCAGGTTGATGGGCAATGGGAGGGTGCAGTCAGGTCAGTCCGTAACAGTTCCTCTTCTGATGCTTCTTCCTCCTCACACGTTTCCCCTGCTCCAGCATGGGTCCTTTCCCTGGGCTTTTCTCACGGGCTCCAGCGTAGGTTCTCCCCAGGCTGCAGTTCTTCCAGGAAATATCAGGCAGCTCTGGTGTGGCACATACTGGCAGGCAAATACCTGCTCCGCTGTGGTCTCCTCCACAAGCTGCAGGGGAATCTCTGCCCCGGTGCCTAGAGCACTACCACCACCTCCTCCTCCTCCTCCTCCTCCTCCAACCTTTGTGTTCCCTCTGCTGTTTCTCACTCTTTTTGTTTCTTCCTCCTCTACCTGTGTGGCAGTTTTTTTGCCCTTTCTTAAATATGTCTTCCCAGAGGCACCACCATTTTGGCTGCTGGGATCAGCTGTGCCCTGCAGTGGGTCCATGGAGCCAACCAGAACCAGCTGTGTCTGACATGGGGTAGCCCTGGCCTCTCCTCACAGAGGCCACCCCTGCAGCCACCTCACTGCCAACACCTGGACAGCAACACCCAGTATACCCACCAATACAATTCATTTTCATCACAAGATACTAAGTGGATAGAAATGGCCATGAGAAGCACTTACTATGCTTTCCAGTGTATTCCTTAAACTTCACTAATTGCTGAGACTGCCCTTCTGTCACTTGCTTTCACTTCAGACTGGGAAATCAGAGGCACGCAATGATCTCATCCATTACACGTCTCTGATATCTCACAGCTGATATAAGGCAGTCTCTTTCCAAGCAAAGGCTATGTGGCAAGTATGTTAAGACCATGAGAGATAGATAATAAGGCACTATTCTCTACTCGCCAGTCTTCACCATCACAGACCAAGAAAATCTCAGTGCTCTCAAAGATCATGATCATTGTAGCCATGACTTTTACAGACACCAGAAGCAACATGTTTTTCCACAAGACTGAAGCCCTTGTTTTACATGAGAGAGGACGAGGAATCTTTTCTCTGTTATTTAAAATAACTTAAATATGAGATTAGCTTTGACATTTTTAGGTTTCTGTACCAAGAAAGGTAGAGGAGGAGTATATACCGTCTTTTCAAGCCCATAGGCTACTTCCAAGAAAGCATTCACTATAGAAGCAAAATTATGAGTTTTTAAAAGATCACGCCACATTATTCAGTTGAATAATGAATGCCTCTCTGAAGAGCAAGAAGTGCCAAGGATGCAAGCACATTGCAAGAGGTGACATGTTTTGCTTGTGGGTTAACTCTAAGCATTGATTAGCATGTTTAAAAAGTAAATACTCCACAAGAACAATAGGTAAAAAGAAGACCCTTGTCCATATGCAAGTAACAGGCCAAGTTTGGGTTAATGAACACAGTATGTAGACACTCATATTTTCAGTTTCAGATGACCAACATGAGATATTACAAAGGACCTCATGCTTCAGAAATCAGTAAGAACCAACATTTTTAAAAAGTATCTTGGGATAAGTAGTGAAATAAACTAGCAAGCCCAAGCCTTTTATCACTTCTGAAAATTTGACTTAATGTAATGTTGAAATGTAGGACACCACCCATGAAATTTGAAGATATAGTGCAAACTTCAAGACCTGAAGCTGATGAAAAAACCACTGATTTCAGCCAAGTCAGAAATTCACCTGTACTGTAAAAAACATTAAGGGAAGAAAGGGGTGGTGGGGAGAAGACAAAGACATTTTTCTTTCTACTACTACGCAATTAATGCCCACATTTTCTAACACAACTATTTATACTGGATTAAAAGCTTCATTGAACATGTGCTTCATAGGCAATCTTTTGATAAGTAAATTTTAACTTTTAGTGCAATGTCTTTGAAATTTGCCATCCCAGCCACCAAAAATGATCTTTTCTACCCTTCCCTTGAACAAAATTTTCCATTGCTACTACATACCTTATACCTACAACCTCCTCATGATCCAACAGAAACAGCACCATATTTTCAAACAAATAGTATTGATGTTTGCATAACATATAATATTCCATATTTGTTTTCATCATAGCCTCCAATGAAATCAGAGCTGAACTAAAAATGGAAAGACAAGATGTATCTTCATTTCAGAAAAGCTTTTCAGCACAGTACGAATGAAATAACATTCAGATGAGAGAGATCTTAACTATACCCTGCTCAGCCTCAGTGTCTTTCTATTTTAAATCTTTCTTTCCAAAATGCTCCTCCTCCCCCCAAGCAATTTGCTTAACCCTTTATCAGAAATATCTTTAAGTATAACTTTCAGAATCAAGCAATATTTTCCCCCTTTTTTATATTGCCACTCTTGCTCAACCCCCTGCAGGGATTATTCAAATACTGATACTCAAAATCAATGAAAATTTTAAATATTTAATTCTATTATTATTAAATATAAACTTTTTAAAAAGTTTAAACATGCAAAACGTTAAAAGGAAAAAAAAAAAAAAATCAAGAATCTGGAAAGCTGATTGAAATAGAAAACTATTTCCCCAGAGCTGACCTTTGGATGAAGAGTCACACACTCTGGGCACTTCATTTCTATGTGAAGCACTGCTGAATCCACATGTCTTGACATGTGTCCCTTCCTTTCCACAGAGCTATTTTGCATGATGTCATTACTGGAATAACACATTTGTATCCAGACAGCAGTGATCTACACGTGCCAAGGTGTTTTTTGCGAATCACTACCAATCTTTTAGCCATTTGACTTGTATGCCAAACAAGGCAAACTTATCTGTAAAGTCAAAGGGAATTTGGCTATTTGCCTGAAACTCCACATACATCACATTACATAACGTGAAGATTCTTAGGTCCGTTAAAGCTATTTTTAAGTAAATTATTCTCCTGTTTGCCATACCTTGGCATACCATTTAAGGGACTACCAAAGCTAATGGGTTCAACAGAAAGTAAAAACAACCAAATTTTTCCCCACAAAAAAATAAATACAGACGGATTTTTTTTCCTTTTCTTAAAACAAACAAACAAAACACAACAAAAAACATAGAACTGGACTACAGAAAGTGTGTAAAGGTGTGCAGATTCTCCAAGTCTGACAATTGAAAGAGGATATTATTTGAAGACAGGATTAAAAAGAAGAGCTATGCCATCCTCATGACAAAAACAGTAGCACAGAAAAAGGCAGATACCATATTCACCTTAGCAATATAAGCAGAAAAAAGGGGGTTTGCTTGTTTTTAAAAAACAAACAAACAGAACCCCCACACTCCCAGGAAAAACACAACTACACCTCTCCCACTCATCACACACAACACCAAACAAATGCTTCTTACCCAGTGAAGCTCTGTCAACTTACCAGTTAAATGATAACTTGAAGAAAAAAGAAACTAAAACAAAAAGATCATCACAAAAAAAAACCCAGATAAGCTAAACAAAACAAATCACCACCTCTAATTTGATCAAATACAGATGGTGATTACATTGCCAACAAAGGCAAACGGGTTTAGTCTGATTATCAAGCATGTAATCAAATACTCCAGTGAGCTCTAATGTTACCACATAAAATTTTTACGAAGCTGCATAGCGTTATGTCTTTCAGATGCTACAACAGTACTAATCAAGTATTTCAGAGCTAAACCTTATGACTCAGACAATTTTTGCTCTGTTCAGCTTCATATTAGGTTCTTCTGCATTCTTCCTATTAATCTTGGGCACTCTAAAACAACAATAATAGGGCAGAGGACCTTCAGAGACAGAACCATGCCTGATACTACATGAAGAGATGGTAGGTTCTTAGAAAAAAAGGGCTGATTAGGTACATGTAGAAGAATAAATAGCTTTAAGTCAGCTTATTTGCTTCATTAAAAAAAATTACACTCGGTATACTATTACAAGGCTGAATATCTTTTTCCTTAAAACACACAGAGACAAAACCATGTGATGTTGCAAGTCTATTTCCATTTGCTGTGAAGAAGTCTCGAAAATATTGTGTTGATCATGATTAACACCAAATAGATCAACACAGAATTTAGTAGCTATAATCCTATGCTAGTTTTGTTATTAGAAAGCAAGAATCATAAATAGGTAAAACTGATGTATAAACTATAATGATGCAGGATGATTAGACAAAAAACCTGTGGCTCTATATAAAGTGATTACTTCATGTTATGACACTAGGAACAATGCTGGCAAATATACCATATTTTCTGAATCTCAGAAAAAAAGGTGTTTTCTCTAACCAGAACAAGTATTTTTCACTAGCTTTCCTTAACAAGTCTGTGCTGAAAGACTTCGGCAGCTGTTGGAAGTGAATATACTTCAGGAGAGGAAGCTACAAGGTCTCCTAGAACAGTGTTGGCAACATTCGCAATAAAAAAACCCAGACTAACACAAAAAAACCAACAGAGGTCATGAACTTCTACACTCTTTGCTTGATTTCTGTTGTTTCTTGTCCCACACCAGTACAGTTTGAATGATATACAATTATTAATTTAAATTAATTTACTTCCCAAGGTTGCTTTAGATTTCACAGATTTCAGCATGTGATGGAGCTTTTCTTGTATATCTTCTACACGGGTGGATTTGATAGAAGGATAAGTCTGTGCCTGTTGTCACATATCTGTGTTTTTCTGCACCAGAGTAAGGTACATTGAACAATGACAACTCATTAACACCTAAATATGGAATTGTTTATTTGGCTTGTGTCTCATTGTCTTAGTGAGAATTTCACTTCACACGGCAGCATAAGAAAAACAGAAGCAATCTCTTCACAAAGAATACTGTGGTCATGTCTTACAGGTTCAGGAGAATACCAGCCATAGCTCTCTTCCTCACGTAGAAATTTGAGAACCGTATCGTCTTGGCACTTGAGTATTGCTCTGCTGCATTTGGACACTCTCTGCGGGGCAGATCTAACTGAAGCTCTGTCTTTTGCATGATCTTAGATCAGCTTATTCCTGTGAAATAAGCATTGAGTGACAGAAAAGCTTGTCTTGTGCATAACACCTAGAGCTAGAATGACTTCCAGAACTGCTCGTATGTTTCACTCCAGAGTCAATTAAAAACAACAAAAATAATCTAAGAAGCATGATCCGGAAGTGGACGCTTCCCGTTTTCCGGCATACAAATCATAAGACCACAGAGTCAGGCATCCTCTTGTCTGCAAAAAAGCACAGGACCAGAAGGAAAGCAATCGTGCTTGCACACAACAAACCAGTTTCAACATACCTTTTATACTGGTGGTTCTATCCTCTGCTTGGACATAGGTTCGGGTTCCTTGAGGTTGAGGGCAGTCTGGAGTCCAGGTCTCCTCCTTCCTTGACATGAGGCTATTATATGGAACATGAGCAATGAGATTCTTTTCTTCCCTACCTCCACACAGAAAGTATTAAGTTAAACTCAGACCCTGAGTCAGGACTGCTAGGTCTGTATAGACACACCTATTAAATCAACAGATGGCTTTGAATCATAGAAAAACTTTGGCTCGAAGGGACATCTGGAGGCCATACAGTCCAACAATCGCTTGCTCAAAGCTAGGCTAACTTCAAACTTCAGTCTGGTTGCTTAGGGACTCCAGCTGAATTTTGAGTATCTCCAAGGGTGGAGGTTCCCCAGGCACTTTGGACAACCTATACCAGGACAACCTATGCTAAACCATTCTTGCAGTGAAAGATTTCCCTTTCACATAGTTGGAATTTCTCTCACTGCAACTTGTAACCATTGCCACCTACCCTTTTGTTGTACACCTCTAAGAAAAGTCTATGTCATCTCCATAACCCTTCCTTGGGTAGTGCAGTTAAATCTCCTTGTAGTGTCTTTTCCATACAGAACAAACCCAGTTCCCTCAGCCCCTGTTTGTACATCACGTGCTCCAGCCTCATGTTGGTTTTGGTAACCTCCACTAAACTCGAGTGGGTATGTCAGTATCCCTTTTGTACCCAGGGGTCCAAATGACTGCAATTGCACACCACTGCTTCATTCTTAGTGAGTTTAGGATCAGAGAGTCCTAGTTACCAGATCATAAACAGTCTTAGGTGAGAGACAGATGCTATGCACATAGAAAGTCTGGCCAGCAGTTCTAGATGCTTATAGTTTTTAAGTAAAATAGGAAAGATTAGAGTCTTGAATTCAGTCTTCTAAAAGGTACATGTAGTTCCCAGATATTTTCTTGGCTCAAGAGCCCAGTCTCATTAAAAGCAGAGTAGAAGCAAAGGGTACTGATCGACAGAAACATTGTTTAATCCATGATTAGCGAGTTTAAAAAGTTGTCACTATCACCATGTCATAGGTGAAATACAGCCCTCAACTTATACACACAACTGAGTCTTGGCAAGATGATTCCCTGACATTAGCTTGGCCTACTCTAGACTTGCTTGTTCCTGATATATAATCACATATCTGCACAGAGTTTATAAAATCAGATTTTAGCTCTCTACTTGCTGGAGGATAACAGCCCAGGTTTAGACTAAAGTTGATACTCCTTTGTATCCTGGTACAATTCAAAACGTTAAGATTACAGGCCAAAGCCATTAATCTACAAAGGATTAATCTACAACACTAATCCACTAAGGATGAGAGTCCTAACTCTTCACAAGGCAATCAGTCCTCTCAGCTTGTGGTCTCAGGCAAAGACTACCTATTTGCTCAGGCCTAAAACTTAAGCAGAGTGCCTGCATGAACCAGGCACTGAAAGATCCAACTGTGAGATCAAGACAGCATGTTTTAAATTACAGTCTGTGTAATTAGGCACAGTAAAGGCCATTTTCTCTTCTGGAGAAAGACCTGTTAATTACTTTGCTGTCTGCCTTCTGCTGCCATTTCTTGTCCTTCAGGACAAGCTGCCCTTTACCTCTTTCTCCTCCCCCTGCTCAGACTTCAGAGTCTATTTCCCCTTTGGAAAAGGGGACCAATATCTACTCCTCCCCTCCCCAGATCCCAGTATTCAATTAGGAACATGCCCCTTGATATTTTTTAAGCCCCTTGATATTTTTTAAGAACAGTGCTACAGACTGAGTAACCATTAAGATTTGATTAATTAAGGTTGCAGAAAGTAGGAGTATAATTTGATACAAAATTAATGCAAAGTGTTCTCAGGATACCAGCTTTAATTAACTTTACTGGAGAATTTTCACTGGTTGAATTCTCATCAGATTCTACCCATACAGTCAAAAATATTTAATTTCTCAAGAGAAGATGAAGATTTGCATATTTAACTCCTAAATTTGCAAGAACACACATTCTTTGGTCTTAAGCTTGGTGATAGCTGAAAGAGAAACACTGCTATGTATTTTGCTACTAACACATATACATATTCTATCTAATAAAGTCTTACATGTACATGTTATCTACAAGCTGGGTAGCATACTACAGAAGGCAGAACGATGATCTCTATTATAAACTGGCACACAAGAGAAAGCCTTAGGAATACACAGGGCAAGCAGGCCTTGAAATAAGATCTCATTTTAAAATCAATTTTTGAAGTAGTAAAATAAAAAATAGTAAGACATTCCATCTGTTAGCAGCATCTGGAAAAAATGACATCATAATGCATTTTTGCAGTGAGGTTTCCTCATTAGTATATTGCAATTATGAACTTTTAAAGCTCTGAGTGAGTTTGTTTTTGAACTATGAATTTGTAAAAGAAACTAGGAAAAAAAGCAATAGATATATAGTATGAAGCAATCACTCAGACATATGGTCCAGAGCACAGAGTTGACCTTCATCTGTCCTTGGAAAAAAAACAAAAAGAAAGGGGAGGGATACAAGAACAGAGTGAGTTGGAACTGCTGGAGGCTGAAGACAAAGGATTCTACAAAGGCAACTCTCATATGGAGTTCTGGCCACAAGACTGAAAAACAAGTAGTTTATAAATTAGGGTTTTTTTTGTTGTTTTTTTTGCTGTTTTATATTTTTAAAAGCTGCTTTTCAGAGACTCCTCAAAAGATCTTACTCATTATAATTGATGACTTTGTTCGCATTTCTTCATCTTGTGTTTCTCATGCCATTTTCAATAATTAATTTGAAAGACCCAGTCAGCATCCTCTGACTGCAACTTACACAAGAGGTTCTCTTCATGCTACTAGATAACATGCATATGGCACAGCTGGCAGTCTTCTGTTTTCACAGCAGTCAAGTCTTCATTATATCTATTACAAGAGAAGTAGGGAAGATAATGTGCCCCCACTTGATTTTTAGGCAACATGCTGATGTCTGGAGGAGTCTTACCCCTGTTGTAGATGGAACAAGGAGCTGTAATGGAGAACAGTCTGTACCAATGTTCAAAATGCAAAATGACAAATAAAACAAAGTTCATATTGTCCAGTACAAAGTAGAAGGAACCAAGACACACAATGTAATCACAAGGAATTAATGAGGTGTAAAATATTTAAATGAGGCAAACAAAGTGATGAGTCATATGGAAAGAAACAGAAATGCCCAGTTTCAGTGTTTCAAATGTTTCATAGTTTTCCAGCAAGAAAGCGATCATTTTGGTGGATTTAATACATAAATTTGCAACGAATATGAAGACAGATGCATTACATATAAACAGCCAAAAAACCATTAGTCCTACAGGTCTTTAAGATGGCCTGGGAGAACTCTTAATCTTCTTTGTACTGTCTTTGAATTAATCTGACAAACATGCTTAGTGAGCCTTATGAAGAGGTATTTTAGGGTACTGTTGACAAATTTGCTATATTTAAACAACATTCTGACTACCAACACTTTTGAACAAGTAAACTTAATTTGCATTTCTTTGGTTTCAAAGTTTTATTTTAAAAGAAAGATTGAATGTTTGTGTGTCAAGGTAAGTTATCAATAGGAAAACAAATTTTTCCATTGGTAAAATATGGAAGCTGTATGAAATCATGTAGCTCTCCAGATTCACAGTTCTTTAGAGCACCTCTGAATTCTGTTTCTAGTTTCTACTGTAGGAAAAACTCCCCCCTTGCTTTTCTCTCTTTGTGTAGGGGGAGGTCAGGGAGGATAGAGAAAGGTAAGGGAACACCCACAAATATTGCAGACCATTGCAGAGACTGAGCAAGAAAGGGAAAACCAGATATTCGTCGTCAGATAGAGACTCATCGACAGATAGATACTCATCAGTATTTTCTGAGAAGATAAGACTCTTGTAACTACTCCATCTTTTTAGAAATCTTTTCACAGTGAACCCAAAAGCAGCTGCTTACAGTCTGGGCCAGTACTGATCTAAACACCACCATGAACTTGTTGGGAAGACATTCATTACACCTATATGACAGGTACAAAAAAGTTCCAGTGGATAATGAACCTAATACATCATATGTTCTGCCGTAACTATCTGCCACCATGTTACCTGGCATATGGAACTAACTAGCAAGCCTGGCAGGTAACATAAAAGAGGTGTTTAAGTTGGCAGACATGAAATAGCATTAACGTCAGTTTTCATCAAGTAAAATACACTATTAAGCCTATTTCCTTTAGACAAATTTGTAACCTCCAAAATATATAAAGCCAGCATGTCAAGGTCTCTTTGACAGGATCTTTTTTTCATTAACCATCAGTGATTTGCATTAATTATAATCCTGCCCTTCAAAGCTATAAGTGAAAAGAGTATCACTTTTTCTACTTTTTTTGCCTGGGATTCATATCAGATCAATAGACCTTGGTAACTAAGTCATTATATTTATCCTTTTTGATAAAAGACATTATATTAGCTTTCTTTTGACTCCTGTAATTTCCTTGCTATTCCAAAATATACAAGTGAAGAGTACAGGAGCATGGAAGAAGGTAGCTTTTTGGTAGCTTATAGAAGCATAGTTACAGAAACAGATGAGCAAATTGGTCACAGATGTCACTAGAAGATGAGAAGGATGCCGTAGAAGTTCCACAGAAACAAATGGACTTCATCAAAGGCTTGTAGAAAAGTCTCCCTTGGAGATGAAAATTCTTTCTTGCCTATGTCTTCTCCTAAGAAGCTTGAGGAAGGAGTCAAAATTATTTCAGTTATTCTATGAAGTATCTTGTCAGAAAGGCACCTCAAATAGTGAAGACTACAGATGACAAGTTTGTAAACTATTTTCTTTCTGAAATATGTTATTTGAAGTAAAGCCATTTTAGCTCCCTCAAAGCAACTGGCAGAACATTTGCATGTTGAGACAAGCCTCACGTGTAAGTATGTATTTTTCCTTCTGCTTCAGATAGATGAGAAAGCACCAAGCACATCCTCTTCCAAGCAATTTTGGAGATAGAAATTACTTGCCAAAACAGGTATTTTCATCAGAGAGCTAGGGCTAAGCCATACTGTCTGATAGATCCTGCTGGAGCTGCTCCAGCAAATAAAAGGGCTGAAGTACTGCTCAGTGCAGGTAGTAGAGTAGCTTCTGTCATTTTGATAAGAGAAGAAACTCCAAAAAAAGCTTGCCTGTAGAAAAAGCAGCAAAACATGCCAGTCAGTGAGACCAAAAAAGAGATCCCGGTTACATTAAAGTCGCATGTTTCACGAGTACTTTGCAGACTTGTCATGATTAAATGTCAGGATGAGACCTAGGCATTCCCATTCTCTGCATCACCATTCCAGTTTCCATGGAAAGGATTTGTATTTGTGCACAGTCCAAGTAGGTGTGCTGTGGATGATCCAAGTGCAGATGGTGAGGCACTCAGCTTGGCATTTTAGTGCTTATTCCAGTCTTGGTTTATTCCTCTTGTGTTCAGAGACAAAAAGATTTTCAGAGGACGACAAAGGATCCTTCAGGAGTTACTGGTTATTGTCAGATATAGTCGTGTGCAGATTTCCCTGGTGAAACCAAGCAAGTGACTACAAAAGCCAGAATGTGTTTACATTAATTTCTGTGTGAAGCTTTTGAAGCATTCAGTAAATAGGGAAGGAGAGACACAAAGAGAAAGTGACCTATATTCTGCTTTGGTTAGGTTTTTAACAATAAAGTGCTTGAAGGAAGACGACTTCAATTAAACTTGTGAATAGTTAGCTCTTTCAGTTAACAGACAAGCCAGCATTCAGCAAGGCCTTGCATGCAATCTTCTTTACTTATAGAAGCACATGGATACTGACTTCATCTATGTCTCACTCTCAGATGTCATCCATGCCACCTTAAATAATCAACAATTCTAATCAAATGTCTGAAACCACACTCCAGGATAGAAGAGAAGAGACCCTTTTCACAGTCAGCTGATTATGGGGAGGTGCATAACAGCAACTTCAACATTTTTTTCTTTATCTTCAATACACTTCTTTTCTATCTCTACACTTGATCACTTGTAAACTGAAGACCTCCGATTCAATGCTTTCAGTAGCTGAAAAAATTTGAAGAATCTTCTCTTCTGATTCACATTTTACATGTTAACTTCCCACAAATAATGCCTCTTTCTTTAGCTTGCTTTTAACTTTCAAAGGCTGCTCCTGCATTGAATAAACCCTTATGCTTTGCTATTTAATCCTACTGAATCTTTTCATGCTTCCCTGAATACTTTTTCATTTAGTGATACATCAGCTGGGTTGAATATAAACAGCCTCCATGCCAAGTGTAAGATTTTAGCTTAAATGAGCTGGTTAGTTGGAGAGAAAAGTAGGAACCTAAAAGAAAAACAAAACAAAAAACCCAACACAGATGCCTTTGTTCCTTAGTTTGTAAGAAGTCTTTATGCCCAAACTATAAGACAGAAGTACCTGACTACCACCCAAATATATACACATGCAGAAAAGAAAAAGGAGAGGAAAAGTTCAGAGTAGAGATCACAGTTACCTTTACTTTTGGTTACTCAAATTTTGCTATTACTAATCTTTATAAAAGGAACTACTTCTTCCCTCATATTGGTCTCACACTCATTAGTTCCACAGAGAAGGCACTTTGTGTGGAGGAGGAGGGAAAAACTCACCCACTGGACAAACAACTGACATATCAACATTAGTATGCGTATACAAATAAGAAGATTTTAAGTCCTATATTTGACTTATCCAGAAAGACTCTCACTAGTTCCACCCTCCTATTCTTCTGGTGACAGTTAATTCTATTTATTTTATCCTTTCCAACCTGTCCACATCTATGTCCTTATTTACACAAGAATCTCTTAAGAGAGACAACCCTTGGTGAAAATAAAAGCCCAGTATTATCAGAATATTAATTACTTTTATAAATTACCACTATATAGTGAGAATGGACAAAACTGAGGTGATAAACTGTGACTTCTCTTGGATTTTCACATCACACCTTAACACAAAATAAACACATGTAAAGAGTAAAACTACTGAAAGCCTCTACAACTGTTACTATGAAAGCCACGATACTCCGAATTATTTCTGTATATCTGCCTTTCTCGACAAGGTCTTCAAATGTGCTCAGAGAATAGAGATAAATTAGAACACTATACTGGAATTACTGGTCTCTGAGCAGAACAGGAATACTTCAGAAAGGGGCATGGGAAGTTGAAATTTCTTCAACAGGACAAACGGCAGATACGATTAAGTAAGTGTTCAAGAAGAGCATCACAGAAGGAACATCAGTTGAAAGACAGACCTCACAGGATGCACAGAAAGCTTGCACTGTTTTCATCAGTTTGAACACAGAAAAGCCAGACAAATTAGCTGAAAATCTGGCCTGCCTCAGCAGCAACCACACCAAGGGAAAATCAGGTAAACTAAAAGGCTTCTGATAAGAGAATTTATTTTCAAAACATTCAAATTACCTCCTGGGAAATGGCACCTAACTCACACCAATTCGCAGACCAAGTTTTGGACTTGTTCAGGAGAACACGTTGACACAAACCGAAAATGTACCAAAATCCTTGGCAACAGCTTAACAGTCATATATGAAACCGTTCTAGTGCTCAGCAGCATTCACAGACACTGTTTAACTCAAAGCAAAGATTCTGATCCTGCTGATACCCGTTCCATACAAACAAAAAGCCCTCAAAAACCCCATGCTTGTCACCAAAATTCATACAAGAATAGAATTATGAAAGATGCTGAAGAGGAGCCCTGAGAGAAGAGTGTAATGAATCACTACCAAGTACAGAGACACAGGCAACTGCTCCTTTCAGGAGGAGCTGGACAGAAGAGCTTACTTGCCAAAAGCATGCCTAGACACCAAAATGCTCGGGTGCTGCCTAAGGCTCAAAGAACACACGACATTCAGTAATTGGCTCAGATCACACAGCCTGAAAAGCAGGGGAAACTTGGCATGGTTTTGGCACTTTTTTTTCCACTGCAGTAGGAAATTAATGCAACATACCACCACAGGAAGATAGGCAGTAATTTGGATGCTGACCCCAGAACAGTGCTGAAATTTTCTTCTTTCTAGAATTCTGTTATGTAGTTTGCTTAAAAAAAATCACATGCATTTGTTTAAGGTATGCAATCTGTTAGTCTCCAAATAAATGTATGAGAGTAGTTAAGAACACATAATTATGAAATACTGTGCTACCAAGAGAGACCCAACTACAAGCTCAAAAATTTTACTTACTGACAAAATTCAGTAAAAAAATATACTTGCAAAAGGAGTACCAGTGCCTGGCTTAGCCAGGCCAAGAAGGCTAGAGGAAGATGGAAGAACAGAAATGCTAACAAAGAGTGGACTTGGAGAATCTATTAAACTTACACAAAATACATTTGCATAGTGTGTTGTCCCACTAGAAACACTGCTTAAGAAGGAGAGCTGCAGTCTGTAACGGATGAATGGCCTTCAAAAATTGCTTCTATGAGGCACAAAAGTGATAGGAAAGAATTTTCTGCTTGGAAGGAAATGGCATGGTTCAGTGTGCTGCAGCAGCCATCAGAAATCAGTACCTTTTTCTGGAGATTAGCATAAATAGCTCCCTGATCTGCAGTCTTATCAGCTCTACAACTGTGGGAAAACAATGTTTAAATAACAGCTTTCATCCCTTACTTGCAAATTTTGTCAATGAAAATGGAAGCACTGTAAAGTGTTTTGAGGTCTTCCATGATGAAAGGTGCTACATAAATAATACATTTCCCAGTATCTGAGAAAAAGAGGATAACAGAAATGCTTCTTCTTGCTTTTTGGTCTGTGCAGTAATTGCGTAAATGTTCAGAGCGTACAATTGAAAAGTATCTTCTCCTAGAGTGACAATTAGCTAATGCATCATACCATGCAAAATATCTTCATGCAATTCCTTCCTTATGTGCTAATGAAATCATTCCCCATTATTAGCTTTCTATATATTAAAAGCCTATTGTTACACAAATATATAATGAACACTAAAGTATCAGTGAGGAAGTGATGTTACACACTAAATTTCTTATACAGTATCTGTGTTCCTCCAGGTGCATGGCTATCATGTTCATCTTCTATAAATACCGATTCAAACTTTATTTGTTCTGGAGATGCTCTCTGTGTGTGTTGGGGATGGGTGAAGGCTGTGAACCTGTTTTTCACCATTTATCAGTGTTTTTGCTTTTGTAAAATTCAAGAAAATATTGCCATTGCCCCAGTCAGGCCCTAGTAGTACCACATTAGGTATAGATACAAAAATTACACTCGAAAAGGACACATAGCGGTCGTGGCATTATTTTTGCACATTGTCACTCAGAGTGAATGACACTGGCATTATACTATTCTTTACTACCTTATAATACTATAGCTGCCATTCAGCAGATCAACACCTGAACTCCCTGCAGGCAAATAAACACATCAAGCATTCAACAAGGCCTCTAGCTATCCAGGATAATTTAGAGCAGTCCCTATTCAGGATAAATATTCTGCTTGCAAAAGGTGTTGGTGTTTGTCTAAGAACTGAACGTAAACATTAGTAGCCTATATATAAGCAAATATATGACAAAATAGGCTTACTTCATTGACAAAAAGCTGTGGTGTCCTTAGGCTTTTAAGGCATGCTGTAATCAATTTTGATAAGCTATGTCTATTTCTCAAGTCGTACAGCTTCTATATTCATGCATACTCCATTCACATCTCTTATCATGCTTTCACTCCATGAGACCTTACAAATAACAGTTACTTAAAACGCAGCAGTCTATTTTTAGGCTTTTATTTAAAAAAAAATAAAATAAAAAAAAAAAATGTTTCACATTATGCCTGCCTTTTAGGCTGAAATTTTTTCACATGCTCCAATTCTTATATGCATTAATGAATCCTATTCTCTTTTATTTTCTGCTTGCCATGTCTGAGCTCACAAACATTAGCCAAAATCAGTAAAGCTGCCATCATCCCACTATTTTAAAGCAAAGGCAACAAAACAAAAGAAGGGTTTATGACTGAATCTCTCTCGGTCTATAAGGCTACACTCTACAGTTTGTTCTTTCTTACATTTAAAATGCACATTTTTGGTATCCAGCTATCAACTTTTATGTCTCCTGCTAATGGCAACAGTTCCTTCCAGTCTCACTGCAAACATACTATTGTACTGATCCTACAATGAGAATGAACCTAACAGGGAAACAAAAGATCAGCCCAACTGAAACATGTAATTAATAACTGGAAAAATATGCATAATAAAAAAACCTAGGAAAGGAATGGAACAGAAACAGAAATTACCATGCCACTAAGCAGAGTTCCTAAGTTCTGACCATTGCACATCAGAAATAAATTTGCAGGAAGTATATTAAAAAGTGTCAAAGAATCAATCAGATATGGAACAGAGTCTACATATGCAGAAAGAGTACATAGACAAAGACGACTCTGTTCTTGAGGAAAAAGAGAATGTGATAGAATATGTGAAATCATGACTAGTGAGAAACTGAAAAGGAAACAATTGTTTAACATTTCTTACATCATGGCAATTAAAAGGGCCCCCAATTAAATCATTAGACCACAAATATTAAGGAAAAACAAAGAGGCTTCCTTACACTCCACATTCACTGAACCATATAACTGCCAAAGGATACTGTGGAGGCCGAGAATATAAATCAGGTCAACCGAACACATTCAGTGAGGACACAATGCCCCCTGTGATTAAACGTAATAGTGCAAACACTACTTTGAGCTCACGAACCTCCTAATCAATGCTGAGCACTAAACACTGGGAGACTGTATCAAAAGATGATTACTCTATTTAATTTATGCATTACTTCTCTAAGCATCCTTTGCTGGAATTTTGCCAGTGGTCTTATTTCAATAGCAGATTTATATTCTTACAGGCTAGGTCTATAATAATATGCCACACAGCTTTTCTGAGTAAGAAGATATTTTTGTCCATCCTATACAGTTTGAACAGGCATCTGACAGTCACCATTCTAGTGTGAACAACTATTTTTTAATTTACTAATTACACAAAACCCAACCAATCAATGCCAAATGTCATGCACCATAGGAAAAAAAAAAGTCTCCACATGTATTTCATTTAAAAAATTTACTTAAAAAACACCCAAAAAACCCACTCACCCTAACAGTTCCTAAGAACTTTTCCTAAACTTAAATAAGACATATCTTTCATTCCTTTTTTTGTTATATATTCTTTGCAGTATATAATGGTGTTTTCTTGGAATTCACTAGCAACATGCACATATCAAGAACTTTCTGTGCCTCGAAGCAGGCACCTTGGGAAGTTTGAAAGTAGCAGAGTCCGTTTGTCCTGATCACCCTTTTAAATTTACATCTCAGTGAAGTGAGAATGATAGCAAACTGCTACTTAACAACAAGAATTTTTCTTGGTCTGCTTATAGATAGATGATTTCAAAGTAGAAATGGATTTTTAATTTATATTTTGACCAGGTTAGACAAAAAAAAATTTCAAAGAGATATCTAGAGAGTTACAGACCAGAAATATTAGGCAGAACTCTAGAAATTCTTTGAAAGCAAAGTTGAGAATCCAAGTCACTCATTAGATTGGACAAAGAAAACGGGGAATTGATGAAACATTTGTTTACATAAATTTAGTTTAGTCAGTTTAGAACAGACTTTTCCATGAAAAGAAAAAAAAAAAAAATTACGAGACACTCTTGATCAAGCCTCAAGTTCTGCTATTATTTACTTTCCCTTGCCTTGAAGTTTGAAAACTCTGCTTTTGAGCCTTGGTCTGAAGGAGTTAACATCAACTGAGCTCAAGACTGACTGTAGAGAATCGGTGCACTCATACTTTTTGCAGTTCTTTGGGTTGATCAGCTATCCAAATAGCAGCAGTCATCTTCACAGAACACCTGGTAGAGGACTCACTGACAGGTTTCTCATTAAGCATCATAGCTTTGACTCTTCTGTGAAATTTGCCTCTCTCCTACCTATGAGCAATCAACAAGTAGAGATGCTGAACAGGAACCAATTTAAGACTGCTGCTGAAGTAATAATATCCTTTACCAATATGATCCACAGTATTTTAAGTGAGGTTTAACATGTACTATAAATAGTATCATGGAAGGACCATTAATAAGCATCTGTGCTATTTTAAAACAACAGGTGGTGAGATCGTTTCACCACAGTTATGTACTCACCATATGTGTAAGTGGAAATTCTGTAGGAGGTAGAAAGCAAATGAGTGAGTAGTTAGCAAATATATATA
>NW_009197168.1:0-12962 GCF_000690835.1 Fulmarus glacialis
CCTGTCCCTCAGGTGTGTCAACCGCACTGTTCAGCTTGGTGTCATCTGTAATATGACTTGGGGAAGACAATAGGTTTGTATGGTAGCTTTTAATTCTTGTTGTGTGATCTGTGCAGGCAATATAATACAGAAACAGATATTTATAAATAAATTTTCATTCAGCCATTTAAGGACAGCTTACCCAGGGGAATAGGCATGAAAAGCACTCATCTAAACTTTTTTCAGTAAAACTTCTTAAATACCTGATGGCATTTCAGTAATGTAACTTTTCTTAGCAAACTGAAGATGATCATGGATGTTATTATCAATTTTAAAAACAATAAATTCAGGGTTATGTTCTGCTCCCCCCCGCAAATTTTCACAGAGGAATGTAAAATATACTCTTTCATCAACTTGAGAATCTTGCCAAAATCTTTGTCAAACTTGAATGCGGTTCTAGTTACAGAATTCTGAGCTCTAAATTCCCAAATTATACTCACAGCTCTGAGAGGTTCTATTTTATATAACTAAGGAGAAGTACTGTATGTATGAATGTCATAAAAATTTCAGAAAAGAGCCATGCCTATATTTCGATTTTTTGGGGTTTTTTTAAATGATGAAGAGTGAAGGAATACATACCTGAAGGGAGGGTGCAAGGAAGATGGAGCCAGGCTCTTTTCAGTGATGCCCAGCGACAGTACAAGAGTCAATGGGCACAAGCTGAAACACAGGAGATTTCCTCTAAACATCAGGAAACACTTTTTTTACTGTGAGGGTGACTGAGCACTGGCACAGGTTGCCCAGAGAGGTTGTGGAGCCTCCATCCTTGCAGTTATTCAAAAGCCATCTGGACATGGGCCTGGGCAACCAACTCTCGGTGTCTCTGCTAGAGCAGGGAGCTTTGACCAGATGATCCCCAGAGGTCCCTGCCAAGCTCAACCATTCTGTGATTCTGCGATTATGTGAATATCTGGGACATAGAAAGAATCTGTTTCACACATTCTATAGCAAGAACTTGATGACCTGGTAAATTCCAATTTTGATAATATTCTTCTTACTTGAAAAAATACTTTCATTTTCAATCTTAAAGAAAAAATCACAGTGCAGAAGTAGGTGAAATGACTCCTGTCTGCAAAAACTTTAATACAAAACTCTACATCCGTATAGAAATATGAATATCACAATTCATCAAAAGCTAAAGAGAAATCATGAATGTGATAGCATTGTGAAAGAGCAATTATGTTCTTTCAGCCCATTTGCTGATAAGACAAGAAAAAGAACAAAATCCTGTTATTTCTGTGTAGAGCACCATCTTATCTTGTTTTGTAAGAAAGTGAAAAAAAACTCATGAATTATTATATCAATGCATCTGCAACTGTATGTATTTGGTTTTCAGACATATATATCTGTGTTTCTTCTCAGGTTCTCTATTTCTTAAACCACTTTTTTACTCTTCAGTCATTCACTGGTCTTTCTTAGTTGCCCTTCTGAAGAATGCACCGCACTGTCCTTAAGCTTGGAAAGAATTGCAGTTTCTTCCCTTTCATTTGAGCAAATCACATACAGTTCTCGTAAAACACAGAAAACTGGAGTAGTAATAGACTTGCGTAATTTTTATTTATGAGACAATTCCTATGACTCTTTCAACTCCAGTTCAAAAGGTCACTGTTGAACTGGATAAGCTTTTTATATTGCTGTCTATCTTTCATGACTTTGAATTTGTAGCTGCACAGCAATTAATGCTATCTTGATGGGCTATTTTCATGAGGCAGTTGTTTATACGTATGACAATAATTATAGTCATTCAAAGCCCAGTTTATGGAATCTTCCTTTTAAGAAAGAATATGTGAAATTATTTAAATATTTATTTTGAAGACATATTTAAATTTAGAAGCAAAGATCCTTCTACAAATTGGTATTCTTTCATTTCCACTGAAGCCAATAAAAAAACTTGACTTCACTAGGCAGAGAATCAGCTACAATATCAATGACAGTTATTTGTAAACTGGCTAAGGTTACTGGTGCACAAGACTGAATATACTTGTTTGGTCAGTTTGGAATAACAGATATCCCATAAAGGATTTTGAATGTATACTCTGCGTTCTGAAAATCTGATGCAGCAATGGTATCTTCTGAGATCTTAACTTTATCTTGCATGTGGCCAGGAAGGAGTAACATATAAGTAACCTGTATGGGTACTCAATAGTTCAAATCCAAAATCGGAACATTCAACAACTCAGTTGTTGAAAGAAAAGCTGTTAAACAGGAACTAACTAAATATCTTCCTCTCAGAAGGAAATATGGTAAAATTGAGTGTGACACATGGGATTATTTAGCTAGGCACACAGCCTAGCAGCGGTAACTGGGTCTGGCCTGCCAAAACAATTCATCTGATACAAAGCATAACATCTCCCTAGGGATACTTCATGAAGGAGACTGTGAACGGCCAAGTGTACCCTCTGCCATTTTGGTCCTGAAATATCATCTCTGCCATATTACTTAGAAAACCACTGACCAAAACACATCTATCCATTGCCATATTAATGGATATGCACCTCTTGTGGCAAAAGATATTCTTATTTTGATTATGTGATAAATGCACTCACAATCACTACAAGAGGACAGAAAAGAATATATAGTGCTTGAACTCCTGCATAAGTAACTACTCGACCACCTCAGCCTAATACATCAGTGTTGCAGTTCTAAAACCCATAACCCATTTCTTGAGGTCATATTTTCAGTGTTCTTTGAACTTTGCTTAAACTTGTGAAAAGTTGTGAAGATCAGTGTGATCTTCTATATAGTCATACAGTTTCCCATCAATCCGCCATCAATAATGCAAGTTATCATGAACCTGCAGTGTCGCCATCTTGCTTTTCCCCTCAGATTCAACTCCCAGCAAGCACCTGTTCATGTCCTGCTGTTCTGCCTTCCAAAAACTCAAAAGCATTGCGGAACTTCTGTTAGGAATAGCATTGTAATACTGTGAAATACACTGCTCCAAGATCATAAAATATTTGTGTTTGCAAAAAAGAAGTCCAAATTGACAGAATTCATTACCTTATTTTTCAGAGTGATTGGAATTGAAGTGTGGTTAAGTGTTCAGAACAGTGGCCCTGCCTGGAGACAACTCTAGTTTTGGATTCCAATTGCACGGAGGTACACAATGTGCTATCCTGAGCTAGATATCTAAGGCCCAGAATGAGTTGAAATATAAACACTTGTTTAACATTCCCATTAACTACCTCTCTCTCTATGTCAACATTTCTGTGATTTATGGCTAGAAGTCAGCTACACCCCTTCCCCCATTTTAAATTGTTTAATTCTGAAGCAACTTTATCAAGTCTTTGTAGTTGATTTGACTGAGACTGTCAGTCTCTCTGTAAGAAGCAAGTATACAAATATGAGAAGTATTTTTTTATCACATATTTTTCCGGTGTGGTGGATTGACGCAGCCAGCAGACAAACACCTAGTCAGCTGCTCACTCACTCCACTCTCCTGCAGGATGGGGAGAAAATAGAAGGAAGGCAAGAAGACTCATGGATCAAGATAATGGTAGTTTAATAGGGAAGCAAGAGCTGTGCACACAAGCAAAGCAAAAAGAGGAATTCATTCACTACTGTCCACAGCAGATAGATGTTGAGCGACTTCCCAGAAAGCAGGGCCTCGGCATGCGTAACAAGTGCTTGGGAAGACAAATGCCATAACCACACCCGCTTCCTCTTCCTTTCCCTGAGCTTTTACTGCTGAGCGTGATGTCATATGGTATGGAATATCCCTTTGGTCAGTTTGGGTCAGCTGTCCTGGCTATGTATCCTCCCAACCTCTTGTCCACCCCCAGCATTATTTGCTGGGAGTCGAGGAGCAGGGCAGATTGGGAGACAGAAAACCCTGATGTTGTGCAAGCACTGTTCAGCAGCAGCCAAAACATCGGTGTATGCTGTGGTTTAACCTGACAGGCAGCTAAGCACCACACAGCCATTTGCTCACTCCCCCGCAGTGGGGGGAGAGAACAAAAAAAAAAGGAAAAACTTGTGGGTTGAGATAAAGACAATTTAATAGGACAGAAAAGAAAGGGTAAAAAATAATAATAATGATAAAAGAATACACAAAACAAGTGATGCACAATGCAATTGCTCACCACCCACCGACTGATGCCCAGCCAGTCCAGCAGACCCCAGCCAGCTTTTCCCCTAGCTTATATACTGAGCATGACATCATACGGTATGGAATATGCCTTTGGTCAGCTGGGGTCAGGTGTCCCAGCTGTGTCCCCTCTCAACTTCTTGTGCACACCCAGCCTACTCACTGGTGGGGTGGGGTGAGAAGCAGAGGAAGTCCTTGACTTAGTGTAAGCACTGCTCAGCAGTAACTAAAACATCAGTGTGTTATCAACATTATTCTCATCCTAAATCAAAAACACAGCACTATACCAGCCACTATAAAGAAAATTAACTCTATCCCAGCTGAAACCAGGACAATGTGTTATCAACGCTCTTTTAGCCAGAAATACAAAGCACTGTACCACCTGGGCTACTGTGAAAAAAATTAACTCCATCCCAGCCAGACTCAGTACAGTCTAGTCTTCCAATGTCTTTGCTTTTTTACGTTTTTAGATGGGTCAAATCAGACTCAACATCACAGTGCCAGACCCTTTCATCTCAGGTCCTTTTTCCATTTTCCCAAAAAAAGAATAACTATTTTCATCATTAATATTGTCCAAAAAGATGACAAACAGAGGTTTTCCTTATGAATTTTTTCAGAGCTAAAGTGAAAACGAATGATGTCAAAACAATATTTGTCTCTACCACAAAATGTAGTATTTAAAAACTATTGTAAATGACACAAATAGATTTGTTAGATGTGAAATAATTCCAGATTTTAGGTTTTAAGCATTTGGTACAGTAGATAATGTCACTTATACAGTGGTCAAAGAATTATGAGTTTGTTTTTAGTTTCAGTGTTTGTTTCTATTTTATAGCTTCTCAAATTTTCGACATTTGTTTTTCTCAGTAACAGTTCTAGTGTTAACAAGATCAAAAGTACTTGTTAACCTGGTTGAAAGACAAACATTTTGAATAAATAAAGAAGGTCAACCAGCATCTTCCTGATATTTTAAGCATGAAACTATCAAATTTATAACTTTTGTGTCAATATTTTAGTCTTACAATGTTTAAAGAAAGTATTTTCACTGAACAATATTTTTTGTATGAAAGTTGTCATAAATTAAACATAAAAATTAAAAATAAGATTTTTAAAAGTGAGGAAAAACATTAGACAACATAGAAAAATATTTTATTTCTAATTAAAGTAAGTGCTTTTCTTAAATAAAAAAATACATTTTCTTTGTTTTATTTAGTTTTGGTACTAAGGCAAAACTCTATTTTTGTCCAAAATAAATAAAAATCCATGTCTTCCTAACTGCAATCTAAAAAATAAAAATTGCTCTACAGGAACAAATTAAAATGTGTCAGTCCTTTTATAGGCTAGAGAATAGAGCAACACTTTGGGTAATGGATCTATTTTCATCTCCCTGCTCTGTCTAAGGGAGATAAAGCAAGAATCCAAGCCCTATGGTACTGATCAGAACCTAACTAACTGCAAACTTCAGATCTTCTTTGGTAATAGTAATTCAAACAGGCAGAGTATTGTTCAAATCCTGCAGAGTAGCTTGCAATTTTTCATTAGACTGGAAAACAAAACCAAAACCAGTCCAAATTCAGTAGTGTTTCTGCATTGAGACTTGCATTTTTATATATATGAGTATTTTTTTTTAGAGTAGCCAGCACATACTAATATCAACCAAAACTAAAGAAAATATTTTCAGTATCTATATCCTGAAACCTCCAACTCTCTTGCAAATCAGTAATCAGTACAGTCAAACAACATCATCCTGAGTCTTGTTCTTTACAATAAAAAACTATGATTTTTCCATGAAAGCATCAAGCAAATAGGAAGGAGGTTTTGAAAGCTTTCACCTGGATACTGTTTCTTAGGAAACCAGAAGCTCAATATTAACAGATATTCATCACAGAAGTACCACATTAACTAGTGAAGGACAAAGTGGCCTCACACGATATTTTCAACAAAATAAACACTTGGGTTATTGACCAAGTATAATCCTTTGGTATGTTACTGCCAGTCAGTTGAAACTTCAGAATAATGCAGTAGTTTAGTGCTGTTATATTACCCCAATAATATTGTGGGAGATGATACAGTAAGTATCTTACTGATTTCAATGTTAGTTAAAATAATGGCACTTGAACTGCATTTGTGTTGTGGGTTAACCGCGGTAGACAGCTAAGCACCAAACAGCTGCTTACTCATGCTCCCACAGAGGGATCAAGGAGCGAATCAGAAGGGTGAAAGTGAGAAAACTCATGGGTTGAGATAAAGACAGTTTAATAGGTAAAGCAAAAGCCGCATGTGCAAGCAAAGCAAAATAAGGAATTCATTCACTACTTCCCGTCGGCAGGCAGGTGTTCATCTCCAGGAAAGCAGGGCTCCATCATGAATAACAGTTACTTGGGAAGACAAACACCATCACACCAAACGTCCCCCTTTCCTCCTTCTTCCCCCAGCTTTATATGCTGAGCATGACATCATATGATGTGGAATATCCCTTTGGTCAGTTGGGTCAGTTGTCCTGGCTGTGTCCTCTCCAAACTTCTTGTGCACCCCCAGAGTACTCACTGGTGAGGCACTGTGAGAAATGGAGGAGACTTTGGTGCTGTGTAAGCACTGCTCAGCAGTAAGTAAAACATCCCTGTGCTATCAACACTGCTGTGGTCACAAATCCAAAATACGGCATCATGCCAGCAAATATGAAGAAAATTAACTCTATTCCAGCTAAACCCAGTACAATTTGCCAGAGAAAACCATTTTTCCATTTCAGTGTTTGACATAATGCATCCTGTTAAAGGTCCAAAGCATAAGATAACACATATCAACTTGCAAGTTTTGGATGAATCATATTCTCATGTCTCAGGACTCTAAATAAATTATATTAAATCAGAAGTTTTGACCATTTCCTAAATGTATATGCCTCTTTTTCTGAATGTGTAAAATACCCATGGCATCTGAAGAGTTTTACTATTATGACGTACTCTGAATTATTTAAAAATACAAAGGAAGAGAAAAAATACCTAACAGATAAAAATTTTACAAACAAATTAATTACAATTCCCTAAAAAATGGTTCTCATAGTGCAAAGAGCAAGTACTTAAAGTCATTATAGAAAGACGCTTGAAAACACAAGTATGGGTTCATTTAGCAGATCTCTACCTGTAGACTAAGTGAAAATACATGGTGTCAGTGCAAGGAGCTTTTTTCCGGTTATATACAGCTAGCTTGCTCTGGGAATGTTTTTGTGTGCTCTCTGAAAAACAGGGGGTTTTGTCAGTGTATTATTTCTGAAAAATCTTAGTTAATTTATTTCCAAAGCTGGTTCCAGTGTCCTCTTCCTACAACTTTGCTAGGATTATTTATATAACTAGTATTGTTTGGTTTGTTTCTTTGTTTGATTTTAGTGAATGTAAGACAATTATTATACATTTGGTTGATGGCATGTGGGTACTTCTTGTTCAGGTCTGTTTCTAGCTCCTGTTAGAAGCTGTAATAAAACCAAGGCACAGCCTGATGGTAGAGGCTTGCCATATGTAAGTAAGGCTATTATGCAGGCTGCTTTAGAAGTATCAGATTAGTCCATAAATCTTAAAAATAAGCACAGATTGAAAATGTACACAAATGAACTACGAAGCTATTAATTTCTAAAATAACCTTTACAAATTCTACACAGATTATCGAGGACCATGCTCACAAACATTGCAGTCTGATAATTCCTGAGATGTTAAGCACCATTTTCAGTGGGCTATGTCCTTATCATATGGGTAAACAGTACCACAGACAACCTGAGAGTATGTTCCTGTTACAATTCTCACTTGAGAAGCCAAGAAACTTTTATAGAATAGTATCTTTTTAAAACTCAAAGCTGCTGCTATATCCATTCTTCATTGTCCACTGAGGATGAATTAGTACCCTGTCTTCTCTCACTCAGGATGGGGCTGCTTGGTTTGCTCTGTGGTCCATGTCCTATCTACCTATTGGGACACAAACTGCCTGCTGGGACACATGCTTATTCTCTGATTTTTAATTAGTTGTCCCCATTCCTCTGCTTTGTTTCCTTTATTCTTAATGCCTCTTCTTTTTTATTTTCACACTGACAAAAAAACACCAGTAGAAAGTTGTGCAGGCTAGCTGGTGTGTTTTCATAAATATATCCAGGAAAAAAAAAAAAAAAAAACAAACAAACCTGTTTTTTAGGTCTGTAACCTGTTAGTAAAATAAACCCCAAACAAACCAAACATCTATTTCCAAAAGAATAGAGTAACATATTATCTTTTCTTTGTTCCTGTTAGATTGTAACAGATGACATTTTCTAAAACAATGCAGATACTCAGCAGATGGGAAATTGCAACCAAATGGTTAAAGTCTGCCAAGTTGAAAATAGGTACTTATAACAAAAAATGTCAAGAAACTAAAATGCTCTTTTGCTATTTACCTTAACCCACTATCTTTACATTAATATGTAAATTTATATAATTTGAAGAACAAATGCATGTTTTGCTTCATTAAAGGTTTTGTGTTTCCTTAAGGGAAAAAGAAAACCAAGTATATTAATTAACATGGTTGTCATACGAGACATTTATGCTACTTGACAAAGCATAATTTACTGACTAAAACTCCTAAACAGAAGACAAGTGCCAAAGTCTGGTTTGAGCAGCATTATCTGCTGTTCCATCTTGTCTGAAAACAAGGGTGATATTTTTCTTAGTGACAATGGGGAGGCAACCACATTTCTTAATTTAGAATGTCTTGTTACTTGGTGGTGTCATCCCTCTGCAGGCTACAAGGTGTTGAAGGAAATTAAGAAAAATTAAAGGTTCATTTGCACAGGGAAATTAGGGTGCTCTAAGGTGGAGTCTGAATGCACAGTGCATCATCAGTTCTGTTTCTCACTCCCCAGACAAGGGATCTAACATGTGCTTATTACAGAAGTCCTTAAAGCACTCTGAATTTTGTAGGTGTCTCTGGGATCTCTATCACATCAGCAGCCTGCACAAATGTTCCGATGAGGTGACTAAATGTCTTACAGTAAGAATATCGTGGCACTTGCAAAGAAGGACCTCACTCACCTTTTCTAACTGATATCACCCTAATGAATGTAGCTATGATACCTGGAAGCACATGGTGGAAGGTAAATATACTCAAGAAACATTGGGTGCATCTGAGTTTCCATGTTCCAAAAACACCATGTGAAATACTCCAGAGTTGGCTCGGGGTAATAGTGCAGGTAGATAACAATTATCCCAGACTTAGGACTGCCCTGCAGCCTCTATGTACTGTTTCCTGTGGAGCAAACTTGAATTTTCTGAGAAATGTATGGTAAAATAGGTTTCTGACTCAGAACATTGAAGTGACCCACTATTTGTTAAAAGCAAATCTGTGTAATGCAGAATTACAGACAAAAAAACTTTTGCTACACTCACAATGGTTTTCATAATTAATCCACCTTTTCTGGTGGCCAGTAGCCTACCCAGTAGCTATTTCATAGCTGTCTACCTGTGATAACAGCTGACCTTCTGTACTGTGATGTTAGCTATAGAAATACTATTTTGTCTGAATGGTACTCCTATTAAAGCGTTTGAAGACGAGAGAAATTCTCTCAGTGTAATTAATAGATAAGGCCTGTACTATGTACCCTTGAGGCTGAATGCTAAAAATCTCACATAAGCTACATAACATCCCTTTGGAGAGAGAAAAGTGCAGTAAACTTTCCTTCTCTCTCTGATTCCTCCTCCCGTTTACTGCAGAGACCCTCTGATGAGCATGTTTGAGGATACTGTTTTATCATTTTTCACCCAGACACACTCCAGGTTACAGCCTCTCTGGGAAACCTGTTTCAGTGTTTGACTGTTGTTATTGTGCAGACTTGTTCCTAATATTGAATTGGAATTTCCCTTGCTGCAACTTGTGTCTGCTGGCCCCTCATGCACCTCCAGGAAGAGTCTGGCCTGGTCTTCTTCATATCCTTATAGAAGGTAGTTGAGGTAGCAATAAGATCCCCTCTTCACCTTCTTTTCTTAAGACTGAATAAAATCCAGTTCCCACAGCCATTGTACATTGTGCCCCATCCTCCTAACCTTCTTGGTAGCTGTCCATTGAACTCACACCAGTATGTGAATTACTTTCTTGTACTGAGGAACCCAAATCTAGACACAGTACTCTAGGTGTGATCTCACAAGTGTTCAATAGAGGACATAATTACATCCTTCAGGCTGTTGGTCACATTCATGCTAATACTGCCCATGATGTGGTTGGTCATCTTCACTATAAGAATGTACTGATGACTCATACTTGTATTCTTGTCCACCAGATCCTTTTCTGGAGATCCCTTCCCTAGCCAGTTACAATACCATTGCATGAGGTTATTGCATCCCAGATGCAGGACTTGGCATTTGCCTTGTTGAACATCATAAGGGTTTTGTCCACTCATTTCTCCACCTGTCAAGACGCCTTTGAATAGTAGTCCTTCCTTCCAGCCTATTGACCCTCTCTGCAACTTGTGAGGGACTGAACTGTAGAACACTTGTCTCAAAGATTGCTCGTCTAGGCGAAGAATCCTCTGAATACGATAAGGACGGCTATGGCCACAGAGACCTCCGGTTTGCAGGGGCTGCGCCGTGCGCAGGACTCGGTTGGGGTCAACCGAAGGTCGCAAGAGACCCCGCACTAGCCGCAGTCGTGAGGAGCGTGTGCACATGTGCAGCTGCGTGCTAGTCGTGTGCTAGCTGCGTGAAGAGCGAGGGTGGAGCCGCATGAAGCATATGCGCATGCACCAGAATGTAGCAATGTGCAAGTACGTGCCGTTGCCATGGAAACTGCGGCCCTTGAGTGAGGATAAAAGGGGCTGCCAAGACAAGCCCCTGTGGGTGTGGGTGTGGGTGTGGCCGTGTGGGTGTGGGTGTGGGTGTGGGTGGGTGTATGGGTATGGGTATGGGTATGTGTATGTGTGCGCCTGCCGCCGAAACAGAAACACTGAGAGATTTGGACTCCAGCACGACCACGTACCACCGAAACACCGAAGGACTTGGACCCTCAGGACGCCGCAGATCCATGGTGGTGACTATTGTTGCAACTCTATCCCGAATGCTTGCTTAATTTCTATCTTTGTTTTAATCTATCCTATCGCTACTAAATTTTACTTTTGATAATAAAAGTTGTTTAGGACCTTTAAAATTGGCGGCATTTGACCTCATTTGTGTCTTAATCTCACTCTTGGGATCATATCAAAACCTTCCCTGACATTGGATAGGGACACAACCTCCTCAGTCTGGTGTCATTCACAAACATAATTCCAGGAGGATTTACTCTAATCTTCCTAGGGAGTGAAGCCTATGATTTCCTAGATCCTCCTTCTTGCCCTGCTGGAAGATGAGTGTGATGTTTGCCTTTTTCCAGATATAATGAACCTCTCCTGACTGACATGACCTTTTGAAGATGAGGAAGAACAGTCTCATAATTATATCAGCCAGTTTCCTCAGCATCCTTCTGGTCCCATGGCTATTTAATGTGTCCAGTTTGCTTAAGTGCTCCCTAAGTCTTCTGATAGTGTGGATGGTACATCCCTCACACTGACTCTGACAGTTCACTTATGGTGCTGACATGCCTGAGGCCAGGCCTTAATTGTTAAAAACAGAGGCAAAGACAACCATTTTCCATGTGCTCTGTCACTAGGTTCAATGCTTCACATTTTCCTGAGTCTTCCTTTTGCTGACAAGGTACTTTTAAAAGCCCTGTTTTGGCATTCTCATCTCTGCCTGGTTTCAGCTTCAGCTGAACTTTGACTTTCTTAGCTCCTTCCCTGCATGTACATGTTCTTCCCAAGAAGCACATCCCTGCTTCCTCCTCTGCATACTTTGTTTTTTGAACTTTAGCTCAATCATGAATTCCCCATTCATCAATACTGGCCTTCTGCCATGGTTGCTTGACTTCCTGCACATGAAAATGGATGATTCTTGTGCTTTGAGGACCCTTTCCTGTATATGAACAAGCTCTCCCGAGCCCCTTTGCTCTTCAGAGGAGTTTCCAATGAGGTGCCGCCAAGCATATCCCTGAATAAGCTGAAATCTGCTCTCCTGAAGTCCATGTTTGTGATTCTACTATTCGTCTCGCTCACTTCTCTTAGGATCTTAAACTCGCCTATCTTGGGAGCGTTGGTCCCTGCTGTCAAATTTGCTGTTGTCCTTAAAACCCTTAGTAATGAAGAAGGGGGTCCTTCCTTAATCATAAATAGCATGTCCAATAGTCTTACCCTGCCAGCACTTACTTGTGTCAAGAAGTAATCCTTGATGCTCTCCAGAAATCTACATTGTTTGTGCCCCTCAGCATTTCCTTCCAGCATATGTCAGGGTAGTAAAGCCCTCTATGAGAACCATGGCCTGTAATAGTGAGGCTTCCTGCAGATGTCAGTACTTCCTCTTCTCTGTAGCAGAAGTGTACCACAATGTCACATACCCCATGCTGGTATATCCTCTGATCCTTACGCATAAACTCTCAGCTGCTTGTTATTCACTACAAAGCACACCTCCATTCACTTAAACTGTTGCTTTGTATAGAGAATGACTTCTCCTCCTAGTCTTCCTGGACAGCCCTTCCTAAAGGGAAAGGCTGAGAAAATTGTATATTCCAAGACACAAATGCATAAGCCCTTATACATACCATTCAAAGGGACCAACAGCTCTCCATCCAAGTGATATGCTCTAGCCAAATATGATTTCATATTTTATTTCTATTTCTATGCTATATATCTTATACTGGTGAGTATAAGATGAACTTCTTGTATTATGAACGATAAGCCGAATAGTATGCTGTTATGTTTGCACAGTATTGTGACACAAAATGTTTTTACAAGTGTATTAAT
>NW_009197169.1:0-11152 GCF_000690835.1 Fulmarus glacialis
TAATAATAATAATAATAATGAAGACTGATATTCAGTGTAAGAAGGTGATAAATACTACTACAGCACTTGCGATCTATGGTCATGGACAAGGAATTCATTGTGCTATGTGCCTCACAGTAAAGACAGAACAAAATTTATTTCTACCAAGAGACATTACAATCCAAGACAAGAAATATATGGATTCATAGAGAAAGGAACTGAAATTAGTCATTGTAATGGGCATCCATCTCAACACAAAGCACTGCTAAGTTAAAGGGAGAGGTTGATTTAAAGGTACTGAAAAAGGTTTTAAAGGAGGATAATGAGTTCTGCAGATACCTATAGGAAATCTCTTCAGCCATAAGAAACAGTATAAAACAGTCAGCTGAAAGAGTTAGTCTGAAAATTAACAAACGAACAATGAAGATTGGTATTGCAGGCTGAATGTAAGCAAGGACAGATATCTTAAAGCAGCAAATCAGAAATAATCAGTGGGTAGTAGCTTATACCTACTACAACTTAAAGGAACAGATTGAGATGCAAACAGAATAATGGCATCTAGCGTCTAATCATTTTGATAACTTTTTGTACAGCAATCTCAGTGAAGAAAGATAGGCCAAAGCTGCAACTATCAAGTCCAAGAAAAATATACGGCAGCACATCAAAAAGCAAAATGAACTATTAATAAATTATAGTTGAGTGGACATACTGATAGAGAAGAATATATTCCAGAGGTGTTATGGAATGAAAAAGTAACAGGTATGATACTGTACTCGATGTTAAATATACCAGGAAAGATAGACATATCACCTCAAGATCAACAGCTGGGTATTCAGAGGATGGTATAGAAGTAAAAAAATATGTCAGTTTTGACAGAAGGGACCCTTAGGTCTGATGTAGATCTGTGAACTGTTCATATAAAGATGATAGCTGAACTTCTGTTTGTAGATGTATTCATCCACAAAGAAGGTACAGAAAGAGAAAAGAAGAGAGAGACAGGGCCCTATAAAGTCTTCATAGATAAAGGAAGAAAAGGAAGGAGTAGAAACATGCAAAAGAAACTCTGCAGAAATTGTTAGAAAGGTAGAAAGAAAACCAGAAAAAGACAAAATGAAAGATGAACATTTCAAGAAAGAAAGCAGGATTTTATGTAAGAGGATGGAGATCAAAGATGAACGGCAGAGAACTATCTGAGTTTTAATTAGAAAAGTCATTAGCTGTTTGGCAACAGCAATTTTAGTTGACTGGAAGGAGAAGCAAGACTAAAGTGAACATAGGAATACCAGAAGAATAATTCCAGACTTCACAGGAATATAGTGTAGTTCAGATGGCAATGTTTGGCTGATACACAGAAAAGAGAATTGCAAACAATGTGAAACACTCAGACGTCTTATCTTGAGTAAGAGGACTCCACACTGATACATAATTCAGGAACATTTACACTCTGAACTGCATGATTTTTATTTTCACTTTTTTAAATGGAAAAACACTTTGAGATATTTGGCCTCAGTTCCGTGCTGTACTTTGTCTCTCCGGTACAATAGGACACACTGGAAGAAAGCCATAAAGAAGACTGATTGTGATTACCAGAGGTAGTTTAGCAGCCTCAATGCTGCTCTAAGATGGGTTGTATAGCTCCAAGCAGCCATTCATTTTAACATGTTAATCACATGTTGCCATCCACATCGCTAAAGTAGGGGAAGAGAGTCCACCATCACAGATATAATCTACAAAAGATAACACTATAAGCAAGCTTTACAGTCTTTTAAGATGCCAAAGAAAGTTTAGAAGTGTGAACCACAGACTTTAGACCTGTTGCTTGTTCTCTTTGAATTTTGGTTTTCATAAGACAAAAGGTCATTTATATTCAATATAGTCATCCTCAATTATATTAGGCGCCCGGTGAGCACCAAAATTAGTTCTAGAATTCGATTGAAAGATCTCAAAAATTATTGACTAAAAACATTAGATGTTTCATTCTATTTTGCTACAGGTACGTTCTATTTCATCAATCATGGTGAAGCTAGACTAGGACACGAGTCCTACAGAAAAAGTCAGATTCTTGTATTGTATTAACAAGGATCATAGCAGTCACAGAACCCTTATTAGAGTCAGGCACTACAAAAGCAGCACCAGAGTGTCATTTTGAACCTTTGCATGTAATTCCTGCTCCTGAAGTAGAACTCATTCAATTATTCAGAGACCTCTGAAAGAACTACTATTTGCACAGAAATTATGGTAGCTAATAATGTATTTTTGATTAGCAAAAAAATGTTTAAAAAAGTTTCATAATATGAATCAGCTTCAAGACTCATATTTTTGATAGTTTGTGTCAAAAACCTTGTAAGTTTCCAGAAAAAGTCTCAAACATGACAGATAGATAATGATAATAATAGATAGACTTTTAGATAATAATTTTTGTACTTTGACACTGAACACAGCTGTTCATGAATCCAACTACAAAACTTCCATTTAGATAAGAAAACTATCTATTTCAATGTATTATGCAAACAGCATTTTTTTTTTGCTATTTGATGAGTTTTTGCTATTTGATGAGTAAAGCTGCAATTTAAATATGTTGTTTATTGTAAAGTTAATATAATAAAGATCCTTTATCAGCTTCAATTTTTCACAATTTGCCTACGAGTTTTAAGCTAAATTTCACCATAATTAGTGCGTGTATCCAAAATGTCCATCATCCACCCCACCCCCATTCCAAAAAAAGCACTCAGAATTAAGTTGGAGTATATTTAAAACAGATGCTGGAAATATTGACAGTGCTTTTCATTTTACTTCCTTTTAATGACTTTCTACTTCTCAAATGTAATATGTTAAAATCCCCTCATGTCCAGTGGCAGAAAGATATTTTCCATTGTCCTTTTCTAGAACTAATACTGATGGCTTAAAACACCTCTGTTTTCTTCTTTACGTACTAATTACATTTGTGGTTTTACCTCTTGTCAGGACTAAGGTTGTAAAAAAAAAAAATATTAAGTCACTACTTTTATTTAGGGCTCTGTTGAAATGCTGTGGAAGATACAAACTCTGACTCTTTCCATAGTCCCAGCATTCAAGTCTGACAATTTTGAGGAAAAGAGATTATGTAAAATGCAGTACGCTGGAAGACTGCAATTTTCAGAAACATTGAAGTTGTTCTTTTGAATAGTGCCACTCAACACCAACATACTCTTGTAAGGTTCCATTTCATCTACAAAATAGCAAACATTAGCATCTTTATTTTATTGTTCACAAAGCAATGTTATGGAAATGTCCTCAGAATGTTACAAATAAAAAGCATCCCAAAAAAAATGCAATGAAAGAGTCATCATTACACTTTTAGAATGCCTATATTACCAGAACTGAAATCAGGTGCCTGTGTTCAGTTTTATCTCTGTTTTCACATAGCTTCAGTTTTATTTCTATGGTCCTGAAATACACAGATGGTTAAATGAAGAGATTAGATGAACTCAGTATATCTCCATTAAGACATCTCCATTAGGAAGTTTAAAGCCTTTCTCTTCTGGAGTTTTAGATATTTCCATTCATATTACAACACTGTTCGAGTTGGGCCAATTACCACAAGTTAATCACAATTACATTTCTTTAGCTATGGGATACATTTCAGCCAAGTATTTGAGGATTTTAAACACTGTTATTTTCATTTTAGCATTACTGTTTCAGTGCATCTATAGTCGCATAGCAATTCCTACACAATACCTTAATTTTTTTTTCATCCATAGATTTCTGAATACGTTGTCTAAGAGGTTTTGGAGACGATCCATTGGATTGTGCTGGAGATCTATATTAAAAAGAGATAAGAAGTATTTAGAACATGTAAAAGCAATTAGTTAAGAAAAACAGTTATCATACCAAGCTCCTCAGAAACAAGAAGGCAAGCATCTTCATTCTCCAAGCCTTACTTTGTTTTCTCCCTTCCTAGGTAACCACACGTACTGTGACAACTGAAGACAGCATAATGAAACCAAACCTACAGTTCCAATTTCTGGTATCATTTTGCAGTATGTTTACAATATTGTAGTTCTGCAGCCACAGCATTATTATTTACAATGCTGGCGATAAGTTACCAAGTCACCATTCTACTTACACCCCCTTGAATAGCACCTGGTTGACATCCAGAACAAATTTTCCTCGTATTTATGGACTTTTCAATAGAAGTATTCACACAAACAAATGCTTCCACACTCTCCTGTATTTCAGTATGTAAATAGTTACACACATAAATGAAAAATTTTTATGCATATAATGCAAAAAATTATCGATGCATGTAAGAGGCGATTTTTTTGGTCTTGAAATAAGATCTGTGCATCTGTAAATAATTACTTCTCTGTTTATGCACACTGGCCTGCCATGAATATATGAGGACAGTTTTTTTCAAAAATAACTCATTCTTTATTTAGCTCATTCTATTCAATTATCCCATAACTGAAATTTATTTTATTTAGCTCATTCTTTATTTTATTTATTTCTATTTGTCTATTTGGTGCAAAATTTCTGCAGGACCCTGCAATGTTTTTGCTATTTAAATTGCCAAAATATGTAGCTTCAGCATGCTTCCATCTATGCTGTTGTTCTGGCTCATGAGTCCTCTTTGTAACCTGTAATGACAAAATTTTCAGCATCCCACTTTTCCAACAACTGATGATTCCTCAGGATAAACAACTGATTAAATCATCACTTTTTGTCCAGTGCATGGATAGGTTAGTTTCCTTTTCAGTGCCCACAGAAATGGGTTTTCAAGAGATTCTTTGTTTTGTACACCAGATCAACATGGGTATTCCTTAAATAGAAGGAAATTTTAAAAAACAAGAAAAGAAATGAGCATGAAGTAATGACTGGCTTTAACATTAATAGGACAGGAAGATGATGGGAATGATACAAAAAACAGTAAAGAAAAAGTTGCCCCAAACCCTCAATACCTGTTGAACCTGCAAAACCAGAAAAAGAGAACCTTTGTTGCAAAAAGTTATGAAAATACTTAATCTATGGTCATGCAAAATTTAACTCTAAAACATAAATAATATCATTAATTATATCAGAATCACCTTACTTTGATTTCAATATCATCACTACATTTTTATCTTTGCTTAAAAAAAATGCTGTGGGAAAAATAGCACACTTCTGCCTTGCATGCAGCTTCAACATAGCACGAGAACTTTATTTGAACTTCTGTAATGCATATTTAAAGAATATTTTCCAGAAGATTGAAATGACGTGTTTACAGAAGGAAAATATTTGACAGATATACTAAAGGACAGATTAAGTAACAAAAACTTCAGCTTGGTTAGGATGTTCTAAAACACTGAGGATGCATTGTCAGTGCTTATGTTTTCAGTTCCTAAATACGCATGCATTTCACAAATTACAATGAAAATATTTTTAATTAAAGAAAGCCAGCAAAAAGTTGAACACAATAGCTGCTTCTCAGCAGCAGCTTTTTTGCAGGATTCCAGTGCAGAGAGATAAATCTACCCAATTGATCTAGAAATTTATTAAGAGTAAAACAAAGCAAGAAAAATTCCTGAAATGCTGAAGTTTTGAAAAATAGGTGCTCTCATTTAACCTCAGTCTTCACCTGAAAACTAGCAGTGCTCTCTCAAACTGACCAGAACCCAGACAAAACTACTCACAAACTTTAAACATATTTTGGGATTCTTCAGTAAAGAAGTCTCTAGAAATAACAAAAAGCACTGTGAAAAACCTCAAAACAATAACTACCATGTGATCAAAAAACATAAAACAACTACCACATGAGGTGATCAACAACCTGATACGCAGTATCAGATTAGCAAAAAGAATCTGAAAACTGCAGTGACATTTACTGCCAAAGGTACTGTCTTTTATCCTGTAAACTGTTCCAGATTTACTATTAACAATAGATTGGCAAAAAGACTGCAAACACTCTAGATCAAATATTTGAGACATAAGCATTAACAAAAAAAGTGCTGTACCATAGAGGTGCCTTACATTGATGCAAATCAGAGTGACACCTTAGCTACTATCCTGTGCAGTACTAAGGTATTCAGCATTTATAAAGCTATTAGAGCCTTACAGTAAAGCTGCTAGAGAAATGCAGAACACAAAGATTTGATAAAAATTGAGAACAGGTGTTGTTTCTAAGTTTCATTTCAGTTTTTGCAAATTTTTTTATTCCTAAAATAATTATTTAGGATCATAAATTCAATACTTTGAATAAATTACTTCTAAATCAAATTTTTAAATGGAAGCACCCAGACAATATTTAAAAAATTATAACTGGAAAATAAAATCTAAAACAAATTGACCACTAAGAATTACTATGGAAAACATAAGATTTGTCTAGATTACAATATAAATTTCCATATAGCAGTACCTGATTACACCTACACCGAGAAGATTTTAAATCAAACAAATGTCTTATCCTTTTGGGGAAAATTAAAGAAAATTAATTCAGCTGAAAAACCAGTGAGGTAAGTGAAACCAAAGCACTCATTGGGCACTCTTATTCAGAAATAAGTGGTTTAAACCCATTTTAAATTCAAGAGTTACTTTTAAAAAAAAAAAAAAAAATCGACATTTCTAGCTCTGAATAATAGCAGTGTTTAATTCAGAAGAATCCAGGTGGGCCTTGATTCCATTCACACAGAGCATTAACCTAAATTTGATTAAGCTCCTTTTCATTCTGATAAAAATAGAACCACAGTGAGGGTTATTAAATTAATGAAACAATTTCAAAAGTAATGTGGATCAATTTTCCTGAATGTGAAGTAATGGAAAAATACAAGACTGAAATCAGGGTTATTTTAAGCTTGTTACATAATGAAATAGAAATGTACAGCTACAGCTATCCACAGATATTTGAGAGGTGAAAGAAATATTCCACAATATGTTGTTACAAGCTGCCTTTTATATTAAAAATTATTACAGGTTTATTTAGAATTCTTATAAGTGAAACTAATTTTTTTAAGTTTTATTAGAATGTGCTTGTTCCTTTGGTTTCATAAAAGAGGTCGAACGATAAATCTAATGGAACCCTTAAATTTCTTCCACTTTTAGGATCCTCCATCTTCCAATTTAGGACCTATCACTGTTTTTCTCTTTCAAAATCCTCACAGCCTTGCACCTGCACACTCTGATAGCTGTTGTTATGGTCATGGAAAACAACTGTCACCAGCATAAGAAACACCCCCTTCTTCACCACTTTTCCTACCCTTCTCATTGTAGCTCTTCTTTTATCTTAGGGAACCCAAAAATGTGCATGCACAGAGCTTAATAAGCAACTGGCCACGCAGCCCCTGCCCTGATGAACAGACGCTCCAATCATCGCTAAAGGCACCAAAAGCAGGGACAACCAATAAGGGGTTTGAGCAGGTCCTTATGAAGACAATATAGTCACCCTGAGAAAAGCACTATTGGGGAACCAACCACTGTACTACAGAAGATGCTTGTCTGGGAACCCTGGCTGCTTTACTTTCCAGCTGGCCACCAGGGAGAGTTTTCTCTTTCCTCTTCTCTCCCTCTCTCTCCGCTTTTGATTTTATTCTTCCCCAAATGCAGCTTTTGCCGTTAGAGTCAACGTATGCCATCAGCTACAGACCCTACTAATAAATCTCCATGCATGTGAATTTGTTTCAACATCCTTTGTGCAATACTATCCCGATTGGTGGATCATGAAATGAAAAACTATTTAAAACTGCCTCCACAAAATAATTACTATGTAGGAAGAAAGCAGGATATAATCCAAAAATCTCTTGTGTTATAGTTAGAAAAAGGAGGCATCTTCAAACTGAATCTAATTAGCTACGAACAGACAGTATTTGAACTCAGGAGTTCAAACTCAACTTAAGAGATGAGTATTTGGAAGGTTTGTTGCAAAGAATATTCCTTCACAGATTTTGTTCAGCCCAGAAATGAACTAGCTCAAAAAGTCCATATTACAAAAGTATCTTGAAGATATAGAAAATGTGAATGAGGAGGTAGAATACTTTTGAGAACTTGAGACTGTTCTAAGAACACTTTCCCTTTACACCTAACCTCACAACAGACTGCACATTGGTCATTTGCTTTGTGTAAGTAATATCAATGCTTTGTTAGCCACTCAGTATAAGATCTTCAAAAACAAACAAACCAACCCAACACAAACACAAAAAACCTTCTAGGACTCACCTGAAGAGTGTGAACACAGAGGGAATTCCCAGCAAATTTAAGCTTTCATCGTCATAAAATAGTTCTGCTTTGTTCTGGGTAGGAGGATTGACAGCTTCTTCATCCAGAAGAACTAGTAAAACTTTTATAGTATCTCTGCCACAATACACAGTGCCACGATTTATAGAATGCAATTTTGGCTGAAAGTAAACAAAATTAAAAGGATCATACAAGAGGAAAGGTCAGCAAGCCAGACCAATAGCTCACCTCCAAAAGCAACCCATATCAGCACAAGGCGTGAGAATCCCCTCCTTCCCTTTCGCAGTAAGCATTTATGGGGAACCTGCCCATGGGAAAATTTCTTCCTCATGCCAAGCAATTAGTAGAGTTTAGATCACTGCCAGCTGGAGGTATACACTGATGAGCAAGTCACAGATAAATATACAAATCTGTGATGAAACCATGCAGCAGAAATTAACATTATTTTATCACAATCAATTTGAGTGCTATGGGGTATACAAACACATTCTGGTGAAGTCCAACTCCTCTGACTAACTGAATCTGCTAAAGCAGTTGGTTAAAAGTGAGATTTCCATCAGGATTTGACAACAGAGGTACTTGGCACAATCTCCTGTTGTTTGGAACAGGATGAATTCCTCACGATTTTCCAGAAGAATAAAGAATTCCTTAAAGAAAATAATAATCCACATCTGGAAGTGCTCAATGCTACAGTCAGCAGTACAGATGTAGAACTCCATAGCCACTATGGGGTGGGACTGCAAGAATTACAAATTTGCTATATTTTTCTTTAAAAATACTAGGAGTTCCATAGAGAAATTTAGTGCTTAATACACAGTAGTAGATTTTAAAAACTATAGGCTTTCTTATTTACCAATACACAGAAACATTGAATAGCCTGACTTTGTTCAGAAGGACAGGACAGGCAATGAACTGCATTTATCTAATCAGTTAACTGCTTTTAAACACAGTCTTGAAAAGATCAAATTCTATTTCTCTCTCTATTTGATTACATCAATTAGTGTATGTAGCTTTCAAGAAACCATAGCAACACGTCAGTCAGTTACTATAAGTTATAATCAATAGCTAGAAATAGCAATTACAGAAATGGTTGTTACTTGGCTTTACAGAATTGGCCTATTTCAGTACCATTTAATTTCCTCAAAATTTATTCTGAACCTCTTCAGTCATTACATCATCACATCATAGATTTCTATAAAATGTCATGTGTGTCACGGTAAATTTGTCTTAATGAGAAAAGTACAAATTTGGCATTATCTTGACTGATTATACACAAAGAAAAAAAAAACTCAATCTTTAGAATATAACATAACCTCCTAACTACCAAAAGATGACCTTCAGAAATCTCATGTACTACAACAGTGACTTCGTGTACTAACCATGGACTGAAATCCTATTGTCCAAGGCACGGTAAGAACTTTAGGCAAGACAACAATCCCTGCCATAAAAATCTTGTTTATTAGTAAGCTTAAAATCGTGATTCAAATTATTTTTTCAAGAAAATAGTTGATCTGTCTTTTAAGGGTAGTGACCATTAGCTACTCCAGACTATTCTGGTTAGTTCCAGAAATACCAGCCAGATTCCATTTACAAGAGTAATTTTCTCAGGAAGAAATTAATCATAATTCCTATTAGTCACTCGTGCAGGCTTCAACACAAAGTAGCGCTTCCTGCTGCATAAAGTAATAACTTTTCCTGGAGCTCTAGATTCTTATAAAACAGGTATTTGCAGGGAAACTGAGCAATGATAGAATAAAACTGCCACTGCCAAGAGAAAAGCAAATATTTTTCTAACAAAGAAACTCTTTTCAGGTACATTTTATGAGGAAGCAGCCTTCCAAGGAGCTAGTGGAGGCATCATTTTCAGCTCTATAGTTAAGATCATATTTTAAATTTGCACTCAAAGAAATGATTTAATCTCTTACATATGAAAAAATATAACATCCTAACAAAACCAGAACTTATTCTGAACATAGAACAATCTTTCTGAAAAATTGTAGCATCAGGGTTTGGGGGCTTCTTTACAAAGTAAAAAACTAAAGACAATAAAAAACCCCAAGATACATGTGAAACTCAGCACAGAGCATTACTCTGCTGTCCCAAGATCTTAATGGAACAATACAGATGCTCTAAATTTTTTATACAGCTCAAATTCATTTGGCAAACTTACGGGGTTTTTTTGGTTTTGTTTGTTTTGTTTTTTAATTAGTAATGGTAACCTACCCCTCTATATGCTTAGTAAAATGTTCTTCCACACCAAGCTCCACTGAAATAGGCAGTTTGATATCAGCCTCTTAACATTTGTCTAAGCTCCCTTTTCCACCCCTCGACTCTGTGAATCACATATTTTAGAATCATCATTAAAATACACATTCATCACACAATCTTCACAAACTTAATTTAAATCCACAAAAAGAATTCCCCACACCAAAATCAAAATAGCATCATCACAACACCGCCAGACAATTTCACACACTCCACCCCTCGTCCCTTCACCACAATTACAAAAACAAAAAATTCCTCACACTTATTCCACTCTCTAGCAATGTAGAATCCACATTTTGCCCATTACCTCTCCCAATTACTGTCCTTATCTCTAATTCTTTAGGCCCCACATTGGGCACCACAAAGGACTGTGGTGGGTTGACCTTGGCTAGCTGCTAGGTGTCCACCAACCTGCTCTATCATTCCCCCTCCTCAACAGGACAAGGAGAGAAAATATGATGAAAAGCTCATAAAGACCCCCAAAAAGATGGGGTCAAGATGAGGACAGGGAGTTCACTTACCAATTACCATCATAGGCAAAACAGACTTGACTCAAGGAAATTAATGTAATTCATTGCCAATTAATCAGAATAAGACCCCTCCCTTCTTCCCAGACTCAACTTCACTCCCAACTCTTCTACCTCCTTCACTTGAGTGGCACAGGGTGATGGGGAATGAGGGTTGCACTCAGTTCCTAATACTTCATCTCCACTTCTTCCTCACGCTC
>NW_009197169.1:11492-15998 GCF_000690835.1 Fulmarus glacialis
GCCTCAGCTTCACTTCTTCATTCCTGACTCTTCTACCTCCTCCCAAGCCAAGTGGCGCAGCAGGATGGGAAAGAGGGTTGTGGTCTGTTCATGATGCTTCATTTTTGCTGCTTCTTCCTTCTCACCTTGTTCCCCTGCTCCAGCATGGGATCCCTCCCATGGGATACAGTCCTTCACAAACTTCTCCAGTGTGGGTCCTTCCCTCAGGCTATAGTTCTTCACGAACTGCTCCAGCATGGGTCCTTTCCACAGGGTGCAGTCCTTCAGGAACAGACTGCTCCAGCATGGGTACCCCATGAGGTCACAGGTCCTGCCAGAAAACCTGCTTCTGTGTGGGCTCCTCTCCATGGGCTACAGTTTCTGCCAGGAACCTGCTCCAGCGTGGGCTCAGGCTATAGTTCTTCACGAACTGCTCCAGCATGGGTCCTTTCCACAGGGTGCAGTCCTTCAGGAACAGACTGCTCCAGCATGGGTACCCCATGAGGTCACAGGTCCTGCCAGAAAACCTGCTTCTGTGTGGGCTCCTCTCCATGGGCTACAGTTTCTGCCAGGAACCTGCTCCAGCGTGGGCTCTCCACAGGGTCACAGCTTCCTTCAGGGCACATCCACCTGGCCCAGCACATCCACCTGCTCCAGCATGGGGTCCTCCACAGGCTGCAGGTGGATAACTGCTCCACTGTGGATCTCCATGGGCTGCAGAGGGACAACCTGCATCACTATGGCCTTTATCATGGACTGCAGGGGAATCCCTGCTCTGGTGCCTGGAGCACCTCCTCCCGCCTCCTTCTTCACTGAGCTTGGTGTCTGCAGAGTTGTTTCTTTCTCCCAGCTGCTCTTGTGCAGCATTTTTTACCCTTTCTTAAATGTTACCACAGAGGCACTATGACCATTGCTGATTGGCTCAGCTTTGGCCAGTGGTCGGTCTGTCTTGGAGCTGTCTGGAACTGGTTCTGTCTGACATGGGGGCAGCTTCTGGTGTCTTTTCACAGAAGCCACCCCTACAGCCCTCCCCGCTACCAAAACCTTGCCATGTAAACCAAATACAGCACTAGATTTGTCAAGCCAAGTGGCACATCAGTCACATCCAGACTACAGTCATCTCTGATGGCTCTCAGTTACATCCATACTGACGAGTATGGATGTATTGTAGTGAGTATGGAGAAAAGGATTAGCTTAAAGCCCATCATCTTCTGCTACATACTCAAGGTTCCTTAATGAGAAGAACTACAGTAGAATCTGCCCATCCACAAGTAGGTGGGATGTTCCAGCCATCAATTAACTTAAACTCAAGAATTGGCAAAAACTTCAACATAGAACCACAGACTCACAGAAATATAATTAAGTTCATAAGCTGCCCTTAGGTACCCATTTTGAGAAAAATATTAACTTCACACTGCTCTCAATGGGATTAAGTATTTAACCACATTTCCTAATAACATCAGGATACAACCATCTTTGCTATCTTCTGCCTTGACAAGGATACTGGCAAACATTTCCACAGAGTCATTAGACTATGAACTTGACATATGGAGAATAATAAGAAACACGAACCATTTTGGAAAAGCACATTTTTGGTGAATTTCTCTGAAGAATGAAGTTTTATTAAAATAGTTTTACCTGGCTTATAACGATCTAAATTTTTAAAAATTTTATCAGTAACACAAGTAGCTAAATAAAGACAGAACTGGTAACAGTGATCAATTTTTCAGATGGGGAAGAAAAAGATATAGAAAGATATAAAAGGGAAACAGGGAAATACCGTGATGAAAGATTCAGGGGAAACAGCAAAGTGAGGATGAAACATATACTCCAATTGCTCAGTGAAAACACACAATTAAACGACTTTAATTAGCTGCTTAACCAACTAGGCTGGTTTTTAGCTCTCATAGAAAAGAAAAATCATATTAGAAGTCTGATTAAAATTTGTTTAAAATCTTATTTTACCATGGGGTAATTCCATTGATTTCACAAAACAAAGCATTCTAACGGTACACACATTCAAAGTGTCTGTGAGTTTTAAAAAGTTCCCTAGACAAAAATACATAACATTAGATACTTTATATATCTACAATGTAAAATAAAATAATTAAAGCTGATTGATGTTTTCATCACGAAAAAGATCATAATATAAACCTGAATAGATTCTAAGTACAGAAACCACAAATAGAAAGCCTGTATTCTGCTCTCTACACCTGACTTAAAGAACTTTAAATATCCTGATTCCTTCCATGAAACTAAAATCATCAATAGTTTCATTAGTGTCTTGAAACACTAAAAGAAAAACTTACACATTGATTGTTTGGGGTTTTATTTTTATTCCCCTCCCACTTCACATTTCACCATGTTGTGGATTTCTTTCATATTTAACCTTAATTTGAATGCCTTACCCTTAGAAATACTTGATGCTGAGCTAGTTAAACCCTGTGTATTTTAATCAAAATTACTGATACATGTTGTCAAATCTTAATTCCACTTTCATGAGTTTGTGTTTGGAAATTTGTTATAGCTCTATGGCCTTGAAATTAGTGGCAAATCTGACAGTTTAAAGTTTCTACATCTGTAACAACTGCACGAGAAAATTAAGTTTTAAAGGGTATTTTATTTACAATTTTGAGGTAAGAAGTTTAGTTTAAGTAAATCAGCTTTTTGAAATCCACACCGTAACCCTCAAGTATAAGTCTTTCAACAAGTTTAAAACCATAGTGTAGAGGAAATGACACTGCTCTGTACTGCTAGGAAAAGATAATACTCTATATAGAGTCCTTAAGAAAATAAAAAAGAAAAAAAACAGGCAAAAGATTTGCTTTCTTGTAAAGCTAAATAGTAAAAAGAACAAAAGAAGTCCCATTACCCGTGCTGGACTGACTCCAGTAGTGTTGGCAGTCAAGACTTCATGTTGAGAATCGATAATATTTTTAATCTTCAAATCCAAATCTTGTACAACTTCCTCTACTGCCTGACAGAAAGGATCCCCATTGCTTCGGCCTTTTATCAAATGCATCTTCACTGTTGACAGAATTTGCCCCCCTGCAATTCTGAAAATAGGCACTGGGTCATCTCCACATTAATCTTGGCAGCACTTTAGTATACCTATTAGTGTTGAATATAGCCAATCTTCACAGTTAATCAAAACTCTTCAGAGAACAGCTTTGATCTTTTAAATCAAACAGCAGTGTAGAATTATTGTCCAACATAACAGTTTGCTAAAAAAAAAAAAAGATTGTAAGGAAAGGTAATGAATTCAGCATTTGGTAATACCCTGAGCTGCAACACAAAACTAACTTCTCCATAAAAGTTCAAAGAAAAGTACTTTCTTTAAACCTACAGTTACCGTTTTGCTCACAAGCCGTTAAGTGTAAACAAAATGTTTCACTGGAACATGCATTCCAATTTAACAGCCTATTAGATTTTTGAGTCTTTTGTGCTTCATTAAAGTGCTTCAAAATACCAATTTGCTTTCAATTTTATTAAAATAGATAGTAATTAGATTAGATGAACATCACTGTTTGCCATAAAAGCACATACTATTAATCTCTTTTTTCATCAACTAGAAAAAATGCCTACAGAAAAGAACTTAGTAGTTTAATTATGAAATGTCCATGCAGTTCGACATCAAAATATAAATAATTGAATTTGATTGATTTAGGGGCTTTATTTCAACTCTTCTTATAGAAGGATAAGAAGGCATTTGTGAGTGCACCTGAACGATGTTTAGACTGCTAATTTCATCTCATGGTCCTGTACCTTGAACCATCCACATTGCATGTATGATAGATGACTACTAGGATCACTTTTGGAATAGAACTACCAGGTCTCTCCCCAGTGAAACTCTTGAGTGATTTGTGGTTACAGTTGTACAAATGGTGCTCCAATAGGCAGTATTGAGAGAACTACACCATCTCTTGCTCCCTCAGACTTGCAAGATCCACATATTTTATAAAAATGGAAATATAACAGGCTGCCAGGTAGATCGCATTATCCCATGTATGTAAAAAAAGAAAAGAAAAAAATCAATTCTTTAAGAATCACAAGAAAACCCAAAGATTTTGTGTCCAAAAAACGGCTACAGGGACTGAGGCTCTTGTGACAGTGCACCTTGATTTACCCAGACCTTGGGAATGAGAAGAAGCAGTTACAATTCCAAGAATTCCACTGGCCATTTATAAGTGCATCTTTCCACGCAGGGGTTGAAAGTGCTGCCCTGAACAATGCTGCTCAAAATTAATAAAATAAAATAACTTAAAGCTTATAATGAGAGTGAGCATAGTCCCATCACAAGAATGGAAGATCCAAGAGTTAGGCGTTAATTGCTCATTTTGCAAGTGTAATGTGTGGTGAGTAGGTGCAAAAGCCATACGGAGGTACAAAGGTAGGAATCGCTAGCCATTAAGTACTACTATAAACTGTGACTATGAGCCAGGTTAAGTAAATTAGCTAGGGGATCACAGATCTTCTCAGAGATGATCAAAAACTGTATTGAGACAGCAAATGAAGATTTAGGGAAAG
>NW_009197169.1:16029-19670 GCF_000690835.1 Fulmarus glacialis
AAAGCTTAATAATTTTGTCCAGTACCTACACAAAACATTAAGTGAAAGACTGTATGTTTTATAACTGCTTGAGTTTGGACAAACAAAAAAAGGCATTACAAGAACTACTCAGCTCTCCTACATCATAATGCATCTCTTCCCAAAAGCTTTTTGAAGTTGCATGCTGTTTGGAAACTTTATCATCAATTCTCCAGTCTTCTCAGAACATGAACCCATCATCCAGACGAACAAAGTTGATTATAATCAAAATTTCTTTCACCCCACTAAGCAATCATTTATCTTCTGTTTAACACCACATATATTTAAGGACTTCCTTATTTCCCCGTGGGATTTTGTCTTCAATTTCATTCTCTTTCTACTTATTTTCCTCAACCTTTTCAGTGTCATAGTCTATATTTTATTTTTAGCTCTAATTTATAGGGTTTTTTTAATTTATTCCCTCCTCTTTTACTTTTTCGTGTACAGATTTATTTTCATCTTTAAATACCAGCTGATAACACATGTAAGAAAAAAGGAAGAATTAAAATCATAACAAGGACCCATTCTTAAAAAAAAACAAACAAACTGATTCCCAAGAAAAATAGGTCGAACTCTGTGTTCAGAAAATACCCTGAACTGAAATTAGAGACGGAGACAGCACTCAGGAGAAGTATCATAAAAATTTTCTCTGTTCTTACAAGTCATGTATTTATTGCCAGTGTTGGAAACAAGATCCTGTGCTTGTGGACCCTTCTTTTGAAGTTGTACGATCACATTTCATAACCTTAAAGTAACGTAGATTCTCTGCAGTGACAGTAGTGACTCAAAAAATTAAATGAAAACAAGCAAAAAAACCCCCAGCCTTCCAGTCATCATGTTTTTGACAAAAAATTTCCCATGAAGCTAGATACGCTTGCAATGATAAGTTCAGTTATAAGACTGATTTCCTGTCAGATTTTTTTTTTTTTAAGTTTTATAAAGCCTAAGTATAATGTCAGGCAAAAGCAGCAAAAGCAATTCTATTCATTCTGAACTCCTGCTCTAAGAATTTTTACTTTGCAATCAATCTGCTTCATGATCTATTGCAATAATCCATCTTCCCTTTCCAATTAACCTACAGTTTCTTTTTCCAGACTTTAAGAAACACTAGCCACTTTCCTGCAACATCTAATAATTGGATAGGATGGCCAACCCTAAAAAGGGTAGCCTGTTAAATCTTGCCTTTAACAGCAGAATTACTGAAGTTTTACTTTTTTTTTCTCCTCTAAGAGTTAGGTTTATAGTCCAAATCAAAGCAGAAATGTGGCATGTTGAGTGTAACCTAACATCAGTCTGGCTAGCTCAGACACCAATAGTTTTGATTTAACTATACCATGGACTGTACAAAACACCTCCATATTTATTCACACACCATGAACTCTTGAGCTGCTATTGGCACCTACGGTAGAATTTTTAGATACATCTATGATGCTGCAAATCACAGCTCTGCCAAAAAAAACCCAAAGCAATGGCAATGGCTTTATTACTCCACATGACATAGCCAAGAGTGAGATGATGACTAATTTTTCAACTTCCTCTGTGCTTACTGGCGTCCTCCATGCTCCTGCCTACCTACCCTAAAAGGATACCTTGCAAATTGAAAGAAAGGTATATTTTGTACACATTAAATTCTGAAGATGAATTTTAGAATTCTAGTTGGGAGAACCTCCATCAAATGAAACTTTGCATGTCTACATTCATATAAAATATAAAATAAGCGGGCAGAGCTAGGTAAGAATAGGAATTGAGTCAGAGGAAAACTAGTTTGTTTATATTGTTTCCTGTTAAAATACATGGAGGGAACTGGGCCAGAGACCTTGCTGTTTTGGCTTATTCTGGCTGAAAAAGACTCCCATAAATAACTCAGAAAACCTGAAGTTAACTTGAAACTTTTTTTTGGCTTTTTTCCAGGTCAAACCCAAATATTTCCACACAATTCTCAGCTTTAACTTTTACAGATTAAAGATTATTCAATTCACATTAGATTTGCAGGCTTGGTTAAACAGAAAAACTTGTGCTTTGCAGAAATTTAAGCACAATATATGCACTTAGCCAAAGGAAAAGTCACCATGTGAAGTCTCTCTGCACACAGGTCAAGAACCATCCAGATCTTAGAAAGGATAGTTTTTTTTAAAAAAAAAGGAGGGGAAGAAAAAAGATGCTTGTATACGTCTGCTCCAAAAACCACAATTCAGTCTAACCACAAGAGAATGAAAAGTTCAAGGGGGAAAAAAAAAAAAAAAAAAATCATCCAGTGCAAGTTGTCAAGAGGTAAGAGAGCACTGCTGAAGAAAAGTTCTGTCTCAGAGATGCATATAGGAACTGTAGTCAAGTCTCCTGATGCTTCTTGCCAAACTGCTTTATTTCCCTCAGCCCTAAACTGACACTTTCCAAAATAATACCCTCAAATGAGAAAGCATTGTATTAAATGAGTAGTATCTGTTCCATAAATACTGTGCTGAACCTAGCACTCCAAGACAAACAAGCAGGTGAAGGCATTGACTGAAGCTGTCTTTGAAAGCCAGGTTCAGTCCTGTCTGTCTACAGACACCTTGAGCTTATCTACATCATTATCATTTCCACACATTTTACATACATATACATGTATGTATGCTGGAAAAAAAAGTATTGTTATACATATAGCACTGGGCATCAGTTAATTAAGATAATTATGCCCTTAATTTAAATGCTATGCTCTGTATGTGACTCGATTACCTTGTAGCTTGAGAAAAAAATAAAACTGTGATAAAAACATTTTCTATGTTTATTTTTTTGCCTCTACTATCCAATGCCAACTAAGGATATTTGCTATTAGAAGTAAAGTTCATTTAATCTCTTTTTCTCCCCATATTCCTTCTTCTTTTCCAGGAAAGAGTTCCAGTCCCCCATCAGATATACACAGTACTAACTGGAGCAAAGAAAAGGAAAAGTTTATTCATACTTCAACTAGAATTTATATAAACAGGCCAAGACATAAAATGCTGATCTAATGTGTGTGGATTAGTACTGAAACACTGTACCATAGCTTATGCCATTTTACACCAGGATATGATATAACAAAATAAGTTACGTTGTGAGGTTTGTTTTATTAGTCTTGAATATATCTATAAAATGTTGAATCCACCTCAATTGTGCTATTTTCATGAATATTTCAAAGCTTTCTACAGAAAGCCCTAACTAACCATGTCTAGCAGTTTCAAAAAGTACGGTCAAGCCAGCCTCAGTAAGCGAGGCAGTCTTTTAATCTCTTTATATATGCCACCTAGCGCACAAATGGAGATGGCTAGGGCTCTGTCCATGTTTATAGAGTCCTTTCTGTGGTAAAAAGAGTATCATCCTTTTCCCAGAAAAGACAATTCACTGGGTCAAAAAACAACAAATAACCACCGTGAAGATAAAACTATAAATTAATTCAACAATAAATATAACAGTTCTATTTAAAGCAATCAAATAAGTTACCTGAGCAACTTCAGATCCACTAGTAGGACTTCATTTTTAGTGAGGTTTAAAAAGATTATCTAAAAGCATGAAGATAAAAGGAAAATGCGGTAAAAATGCAACTTAGGTTTTTTGGGGTTTGTTTGTGGTTTTGGGGTGGCATTTTGGGGGGTTGTCGTGGTTTA
>NW_009197170.1:0-16772 GCF_000690835.1 Fulmarus glacialis
GGGGGGGAAGGAAAAAATTAATAAACATATATGGCATTTCCCCTTTTTTTCAGTGAAAAGAAAATCATATTAAATTTCCCATCAAAATACATGTTTAAGAATATTTACATGTCAGTTTTGGATGGAATGTTTTGAACCGGCTCTAATCATAATGTGTAAGTATGGCATAAGGTTCTAATTTCACAATGACAGGTTGTAATAGACACATACAAGTACCTAAGATTGAAAGAAGCATTTTATTATAGTTGAAAAAAGCATGGTAGGAAAGCATAACCGCCTTTTGAATTCTTAACCATTCAGTCTCAACAGTGCATTAATATATTTAACAGTAACCCAACTTTTTAACAGAGCATATATTCCTAACAAAACCAGCACGGTCTGTCATGATATTTTAGTAAAAATATCAGTACAGTAAACAAACATGAAAGGTTGGGTTTTTTTAAGACCTCCTCGTGTGCCTTCCCGGATCCTTTTGCCCCCATGACAGGGGCAATTCCAACTGAACTGTTTGCTAGTTTCCTTTGCGCAGCTATTTTAGAGCACACATTCATCTTGGAATAGCGTCTATCATTTCAAAGACTAAGTCTGTCTGAAGTAGCTTCTTGTATGAAACTGTAAGAACTCATGCTCTAAGAATAGAGACATCTTTGGCAGATTTGGATGGATGCATAAATGCATGTACACAATCATATGCCGTGGAAAGCAAGATGATGACCTAGGTCTCCCTGGTTAAAACTCCTTTTAACAGAGCCGTTTACTATCTCTCCTATAATCAGACATTCAATATGGTAAAAAGAGAAGGGAGACAAAGTGAGGTCTGAAATATGACTGCTCTGCTTTGGAGGGCTGATCAACATACACTGGAAAGTAGAAGAGTACACTCGCTTGGACCTGACATTTCAGCTGAGAGTTTATTATGACTGTGTCTAGTTCAAGGGACACCATTTATTTATCCTCAACTTTCAGCCCCAGGGTTTGATGTCAAAGGAAGAAGTGGCCTCAGAAAGAATAGGGGACTACCAACCAGTGACCCAGCCATAAATAGCAACCCTTTTTATAGAAGAATATTTTGCACACCACTCTGACACAGCGAGTGGGAATAAAATAAAAATTTTACATGGCATCAAACAGAAATATAGCCCCATAAAAATTTGTATTTGTAGGGAGGTGGAAGGAAATAGGCTCTTGGTAATTTCCAAATTATTCATGCTTGTCCATGTAAGGTTATTGTAATACAAACACTGCATTTCATTTGAAAATGTATGCGGTCCTGCCTGCTTCAATAGGAAGAGTTTCCAAGAAAATTAAATGTCAGAGCAGTGCGGCTTATTGGTTTTACTCAATGTAAATTCACTTTTTATGCAACTCTGAATAATAACGCCCTGCTCTGTGTCAACATGATGTCAACAACTTCAGGCTTTGGAGAGGAGGACTGAAGGCAAGAGAAGGAGAGAGAGGGGTTCTTCCAGTGCTAACCTGGCACTGTCTGAGATTTAGCTCTAGATGACACGTCTGTAGCTTTAGAGAGGATTTAGCACGCTGATCACCGCGTGTCTTATTTTCTTCCCTTTCACTTTATGCAGCCAGCAAGACTGCTAATGGCTAAACAGCTCATCTTCCCTCCTTCAAAAGGTTCAAACACTGGCACATATAGACGTGCAGGTAAGCCAGAAGAAATGCATATGAAAGAATATGGGAAATCTCAAACAGCAGCATCTGAAAACATGTCATGCTGTCAAGTAAGATTATGCTCAGATGCACAATTTATTCTAATAGGTTAGTGAAAACTCTCATTTACTGCCCAGAAACATGAAGTTCTTCCTCAGGCAAAACCCACTGACCCCGCAAAGGGAGCTTTGCTTCAGTAAAGACCCTAGCACCTGGCTCAGGATTTGTAAAGCAGTGCAAGTGAAGGCCACTGATTTAAGAACACTGTTCTTTTTTCTCTGTCAGAGGTAAGAAACAGCATAGGCAGGAAAAGAATAAAAATCCCTGGGACTGCACATTTGATAGGTGGATTTAATAAATAAACTGAATCTGTCTGCATGATTCACTTCAGCTAAAATCAGGTTTGTCAGATATTCTTTTCCTACGCTGCAACTAAGATGGGCTAAACCATGTTCTGAGCTGCCAAGTGTAAACCCAGGGTAATTCCAGTGACTCTGTCATAGCATGATGCAATGGAATATGAAAATGAACTGATGAAGGAAAAAGCGGAAGAATGGCCTTGTGTAAAGTACAGAACAGCACAAGAGAGGATCTGGGGGACACTAGATTATTACAGGAGGATTTTTGCAGATACAAACTTCAGTGAGATTTCCCTCTCGTCCTGAAAGCTAATGCAGCCTATTTGTGCATCTGAAAACCATTTCTTTATCTTTCTGTCCCTCTGTTTTCCTACTAAAGAAAAGTCTTTCAGGGAAGCAGACTGCCTTCTCCATGCCTTCCTTGATTGCACCATGGTTTTGCTTCTGTAAGCTGTAAAAAGTTGGGGAAAACATGTTGTCTCTTCTGGGTGCAATTCACTTCTAAATGATGAGTGAAGCCCTGCAGGGAGGGAAGATGGGAGATGCCCAGCCAGGGGTCTATCGTATGACACGGTCCCCTGCCATCCCCATATCAGATCACGTAACTGAGCAATGAGGCAGCCCAAGGATGCGATGAAGGATCCTTTTCAAATAAAACTGCAGCTTCTTTCTTGCTTCGGGAGCCCCTGCTCCTGTGTGCCAAGATAGCCACAGCAGGGTTACACAAGATGGGAATCAATAAGACGCAGTGAGAGCCCTTTTGGTGCATCTATCCCTGCAGTGCAAAAGTCTCCACTGGCTGCAGTCTGTACACACTGTGACAACCCAAAGAACAAACTCGCGTACTTTGTTTTTTTGTCTACTACCCAGCCTCACTCAGCGTAAGAGCAGGGACTGACCACACGCATTCAGTGAGTCAAGGTCACATCAAGAAGGAACCTGCTGTTTGCTGCATCTCTGCCTTCACACTGATGGCACTGGACAGTCTAACGAGAATGAGGTAAGGGCTTGGAGAACCACCATGGTCGTGCCTAGGGCAGCTGAAGGCTGCCCTGGGGACCTGGATTCTCTCTCTGCCTCAGTGCCGAATGCCAAAGAAGTCACAAAACCCAAACTCTGCACAGGCGGTCATTAATTGCATCTTCCTTGTTTGCTTAGAGCAGAGCATGAAACACCTGCGCTCTGATCTGTGGAAGCATGGAGCAATTCCAACTGTGATGGACTCAGCAAAAGCCGACTCCAGAACAAAGAAAGGGCGATCAAATGCTATTTCTGGAAAATTGGGGCACAAACAACTCACGTTGGGCATCTAAATTAAATGTCCCTTCTTGACATTATGCTCCTGTGCCTCATTTTCCCTGGTGTATAATGTCATTTCACCTTATCGGTACACGGTGAAGCTAAATTCATTAGTGTTTGTAAAGTACTCGGATGCCGCAATAATGAGAGCCACAGAAGTGCTCCCCAGGAAATTAATAACTCTGGCTTCAAAGCTGGATCTGAATGATGTACAGTTATGGGAAGAAGAGGTGACATAATGAACTACTAAGATAAAATAAAATATTGATTCATTGGAGCAGTGTTGACTGAAATCTCTCCTTATTTAAGAGAGCTCTGCTTTGCACCCTTAACAGGCTTTTAAATGTAACTCAGCTTAAAAAAAGGCAAAATGAGAAAAAAAGACCCCCAACTCAGAAATTGTATCACACAGCCCTGCTGACACCCACACAATCCTGCAGAGAACTGGAGCCTTTAGGTCCTCAGCCCAGACTTGTAACACTTGATCCAACACTCGACCTTGCCTTATTACTAGTCCGGTCTCTTCTGCTAGAGTCCTTCCTGTCCATCGCTCCTTCTCCTGCGTATTTGTCTCCATCCCTTCTTAAAAGTCCCACCCTTTCCTCCTCAGTTCCCCTCTGCTCCTGCTCTCTGTGTCTCACCACTTTATTTCCACATATTCATCTCTCTGTCCCTCTCCTAGTTTTCCTTACACAGGGACCACATCCCAGCCCCGTCCTTTACTTCTTAATCATTTCAATACCTGAGTCAACCACCTGGACCATGGTCACAACCTTCATATCCCTGGTCTGCAGCACGCTCCCTACTGACAAAATCCTAGGAGAGCTGAGCTGCTAAACTTAAAGAAACGCACGTGAATAAGGATTTTTCAGACCAAAACGCAGTCTAATCTGGCAGATTTCCACTAAAATGCAAAAATCTTTAAACTTGACTCCCACTATAGAAATCCCTCTTAGTTTTTGTCCTGAATCCTCCTCTCTCCCTGACAAATTTCAATTTCCTGATCTGTGATATGGAAGTCCCGCAAAATAATAGAAGGTACTATAACTTCATGAAACATGATTTCCCCTCCCACCCCCCTGTATTTTTTTTTTCCTCAGAGGCTGAACTGTTTTTACTGAAATGAAAAAAATTACAGCCTGAAATTGGAACAGAAATTTTCTGGGTTGGAAAATTTCACTTTGAATGGTAATAAAACAGTTTTACTGCGTGAGGCATCAGGCAACCTTTAGCAGGCTCAAGGTCAACGGAGTCCTTGGCTATACTGTTCTGCACTCAGGAAGACTCTGACCCACCAAATCACATCAGGAACTTGAATCTTTCCAAGGAAGCAATCAAACCATCAAGAAGGATAAGTCCTGTAGACAAATGCAACTGATTCTTTATATACTTCCCTCCAAATTACGCAAGCAAAACTTCTGTCTGTTTTTTGCTGGACCATATACTCAGACATGTATTACGATTTACAGAATTTATCACTGCAGAGTTCTTCAATTTCATTCATATTGAAAGATACTAATGCAAATCTTCAACTGAAAAATATTTAAAGAAATTAACTAAAATGGACTTAATAACATATAGAATACTTTTGCAACAAATGCATTAACTGTATGCAAACTGAATTAAGTCTTTTATTAGCATGTAATTGGGGGAAATATTAATACATTATTTTAATTTGAAAAAATCATAAGTTAGAAGCTTTGAAACAGAAAGCTGCATAATCGCAGCTTTAACATTAAGATGTCATTGTAAAAATGAATGTATATAATGAACTCAGAAAAATAGAAATGTAAGTGTCTGATCCTTTCCTTCTTTCCTGTACACCTGCATTGGAGTTTGCCTATTGTTATTCAACTAGCTAATCATCATCTTTTGTGTGGTGTGATTGTGTTTTTACTCAGAGAGGCTAATCTGTGAAGACATCTGTTATTTGGTAGATAATAGGCCATTTCAAGTCTCAAAGCCCTGCAAGGCATTTCTGAAGAAGGAGAAGTAGATACATCTGTTCCCACCAGGTAGGGCTACAACCGAGCATGCTGTAACACAGCAGAACAAAACTCCTTTACTTGCTTTTCACCAAAATGCTAAATGAACATGAAGCGATGCAAACAAAGAGCAATTTTGGTGTAGTTTGTTAGGGCTGGGAGACTGACTTTATGTAAATCATTTAACGTTTTCTTGAGAAAACAGAACATCTCACACCATAGAACAGAAGGACTTGTCATAATAATCACAACCCACTGGACATGCAAACCAGGCACAGTCACAAAAAGAAGTGGTCCCCTGAATCTGATGTTCTGTTGTTGGTAAAGGTCAATATTAGACATTTTGAAGGCATTGCAAATGCTTGATTATTCACTTGGAAAGAAAATCTTGTGCTGCTGCTCCCTAATAATTTATCCATATGAACCAGTTCTCTCTGCATTCCACTGAAAATATACTACCTCTGCATTATCCATGAATCAATTGCAGCTCTGAATAATCCTTCTCATCATGAATTTCGGAAGAAACAGGACATATCTTTATCTTCAGGCTGCCTAAGTAACCTAGCACACAGTAGCTGCATTCTGCAAGCTTCCATTCCTTACATCTTCATCACTCTGTCAGTCTTTCCCATCGTGCTATGAATGCAGATGAGACCCATATATTCAGATTTATCTTTCCTAGGGTTTGTGACACTTTTACTGACAAATGACTGCTCCTAAAGCAGGCTGACCATGCAAATAGCATTAATATGTCAGTAGGAGGACAATGTGTATATGTGAACTCACAATATGTGCACGTTCTTTCTATTTAGACTTTGGAACTGCACTAGCCAAAAAACTGCAAATTCAAGGAGTTCATGTAATTTCTTACTCCAGTTTCACCTACTTGTGCGTTTTGGAGAATCATCGCCTAGAAAGGAGTTCAAATATTTTGGCTTGTTTTTTTACTGCCTCAGCTCACAGGTCTAGAATACTGCAGAGATAGCAGAGTTGATGCAGTGTTGCCCCATTCTCTGATTAGTCATTTGTAGAAATGCAAAACAGAAGAGTGACATATGATGTTGACACTTTCTGCTGGTGTGTACGACTGAGAACGTTATTCAGTGAGACCAGTTAGACACGTTTCTGATCCCAAACTTTTTTTTCCCGAGGTTTCAGATATTTTCCCAGTCGTCTTAGATGAGAAAACGGCCTTTCAACTCTTTTCTCAGAAAAATAAGGCTCCACCCTGTAGTTTGGTGGTTAAGCTAGTTATCCACAACCTAGCTAAGTACTCTAACCATCACTCTGCTGAGTACTCTAACATAAGACTTCCCGCACTGCCCTGCTAGAGCTATTTTTCCATTTTGTATAAATAATTAAGACATAATACCAGCAAAGGCTTGAACCTGAGTCTCCTGTGTGTAATGCGAGTGCCCTGTCCACTAAGTGACAGGGTCAGTTGCTCTGGCTCTCTCTGGCTATGAACACTGAACTATTTATCGGAGGCAGAACAGCTATAGCAGGACAAACTGAGAGACACAGACTGATTCTGCAGTCTGTCGGTTTATAATTTAGGTGAAAAGAATAAACCAACACACGTAGCTTTAAAACGTTCCATTTTTTGACTGAGACACCTATATATGACCATCAACAGGTTGAGATCTCTGGACAGTATTAAACCAAGCGATTCTCTGTTAAAAATATATGCACATTTTGTCAAGAGATATTAAGCACAGGCTCACGGACGCAAAGTAGCTGAGCTAACTGAAGGTCTTTTGTTGTTGACAATAGTTTGGCTACAGCAAGAGTCAAGAAAGACTACAGCTGCTGTAGATGACTGTCAGGTGCCTCCAAAACCTCCACATGTGATTCCAGTCAATGCCACAGCATGCTCTCACTTTGCATATACGCCATAAAAGCATCTTGAATGCACGTGCAGTCCCAGTTTCACCATGTGCAGGGCAGGGTTTCAAACAGCTTAAAGGTTTGGGAATGACAGAAACTGTTGCTCCTAGATACCATCTACATATAAAGAAGTATCTCCCCAAGGAGCCAAGTGCTTGCAATCCCAAGCAAGACAGATACACTCTAAACATCCGTGTTACATCTACACAGTCTTTGCAGATAAGGGCAAACGTATTTTTTTGAAGATGAGAGTCAGCTGAAGGCAAAAGCCACACAGTGTGGTGCTATGCTCCAGGGAATAAATCCAGCCTCTTGGCAGAGCTTAGTGGATCAAGCATAGCTAAGACAGCTACAGGGCTTCCCATTTAAGGTTGTGTTTTGGGGGCAGTCAGGAGCAAAGTGAACTCAGATTGGTCTGCAAAACACCATCAAGGGACAATTAACAGGCAAGAAACCTTACTCCAGTTAAAGGAAATTTCTCTGTAAAATACGAAGTAATAGCTCTGAGCGGAAAAAAGACAGATCCTGGAAGAAATGCATTATACACTTACGGCATAAAATTCTCTCTACAGATGAAGAAGGAAACACTGGAGATGAAATAATAACAAAGAAGATCAATGGTAACAGCACATCAAACATAAGTTTTCAAGCAATGCTGCAAATATGGCTTATAGACTTTTGACCTCATCGGTAGACGTTCCTTTCTACCAATGCAAGACCCATGCACATTAATTCTTGCTTTGCAAGACTCCATGGTGTCTGGATGAATTATTATCCAGCTTAACAGCAGAGTTGAGGCAAAGCTCATCTCCCCTTACTTTAGCTATATAAAAATTAGGAATCTCATGTAAGCTATTTGCATAAGCTCCTTTTTAATCAATGCAAAAAGGACAGGGCATCCTGGGTGATAACTGATCCTGTCTTAAGAAAGTTGGGATGAAGCCCTATCTTAAAATCGGATGGCTCACTACCCGTAGGTGGCCATCTCCCCACACTGATGACATGGAAAGCCTAGGTGCCTTGCTTCAAGGGCACGGGCCTTTTTTAGAGAACAAAGATGTAATGAAATAGTTTTCAGCCTAACTGGTTAGCCTAAAATCAGATCTGGGGACTTGAGCAGGGTCAGAAATCAAAGCAAGGTTTCCAGAGTCTCTGACTAGTGCCTTAGCTTCAAACCCAAGTTTCTTTTCAAAGTGGCTGTTGGAGTGGAACATATACATGAGATTCCTCCCCACAATATGTCTAGAGCAACTGTATGTAAAATATGCTACTCAGTCCGTGACACAGTATTACTAAACAGATGCTAGAACTGAAGTAAGTTCAGAGATAAGCTGATCAAAGAGCTGGTGAGATTATCTACAAGGAACAATTCTAATAGACAGTGGATAAATACTGTACAGGCACATGAAGTATAGAGATGGTAGAAGTAGGAAGAATCAAGACAAATTAAGAAAGACAAAATATAGGGAAAATATCATAAAGGACTTCATGATACCCAGACACATTCTGTTATGGAACACTCTTCCAAGAGAAGTGGGGAAAGTAGACCCCGGCACATTATAAATTAGGTAGGCAAAACACTTGGAAATATATTGCCAGACAAAATAATTTCACAGGAATTTGATGCTTGACTAGACCATGTCTCTCGCTAGCTTCCATGCTTCTATTTTATCACAGCCAGTTCAGTACTACACTTGCTTTTCAGTCCACAAGAAATATTAAAATGAAATCTGGAGACACTGCTTGAAATTGCAAACAATGATCAATTAGCATTTCTCACCATACAATCTATCACCTTTCTTTTTCATGGTCTTTGTCATGCCCTTAAGTGCCACACTGATTTACTACATTGTTCTACTTAATTATCTCTAGTGCTTTATTTCAGAAGTGATACTATTCTTAGCTGTTTCTTTATTGGTAGTATTGCATTCAGAGGGACCATCCCATCATCTGTTTCAAAGCTATAGCAGCAAGTCCAGATCTGTAGTTTAGAAAAAAGGGATACATTTCAAGTATTTGGGGAACAAAATACTGCTTTAAATTACAGAAAGCAAACTCCAAGATTAGTTTACATCAAAAGGTCTGAGGAGAAAAAAAAAAAAGCTAGCAAGCAGCCAGCTCCTTGTTGGAAGGCACTAAGATTATTCTGAGAGTGAGACAAGACAACATTCGGATACCTGAGAAAGTAATTTTTGCTCAGCGTCTTTAACTCAACTATAACCCCTGGCAAGGATGCTTTCACCTATCTCACCTGGGAGCACAGGAACTTGCTGGCTGACACAGGTGAGGAGATGGTGTGAGCTGGCTATGAACGTGTTCAGATTGGAAATAAGATAGTCACTAAGCAGCAGAGATTTCAGACTGCAGTAGTGGAATAAAAAACCCCTAATTTTTAAAATGGAGCTCAGTGGGCCTATGAAATGGTGATTGATAGAGCTAGAAAGGGACAGGATTCCCGGTCTGTGTTTCTCTGTTCATGGAAAAGCTGTTTGTTAAGGCCAAGCCAAATAAGAACAACAATGACCTGTGATTTTGTTACTTGTGCTCCTACATAATAGTACTTCACAGTATGTATGAAATCTAAGTAGAAAACTACATTAATTAAAAGTGGAAGAAAAAGACATCTGAGAAAGCTGTATCTAAAGAGCAGACTCAAGTACCTAACTCCTATTAATAAAAGCAATTTGTATGTTCAGTAAGACTGAGATTCCTGCAATCCAAACCCACCGTTGACAATAGGATGTAGGCTCCTGTGATGTTTACTCTTAAAAATCCTACTCATAACTGAACTAAAAGTCTCAGTCCAGGCATAATGGCTGAATAACCTCCCTAGAACACATATTGTTCATGCTTAAAAGTCAACGTTTGCCAAAAGACAGGAAAACATTTCTGCAAGACATAATGAGAAAGACCTGTTGTAACTTGGATGCAGGGTACATGCTGACTACTGAACAAAAGTTTCTTGTTTACTACCGGACATTGTATAAGGAAGGGTAACCAAGGTAACGGGATATGTGTTTATGCAGGAGAGAAAACATATTAGGTAGCTAACAACAAAATCGCTTTGGAAGAAAATGTGGTTTTGTCTCTTTTCAGAACTCATGGCAAATACAATGCCATTTCTTAAATCATTCCTCATTTCCACATTCTTTATTTTTTGTGCCAATTGCTGCTCCTATCTCTAACGGGAAAGTGTCAGTGTCAAGAATGAGAGACATGGTATAACTGCAAATAAAAGTTAATTACTGTGGAAATTCAACTCCAGCGCTTTAATTAAAGCCTGACAAATGTATCATGGACCCCAGGCACCAGCGTGGAGTACACCCATTAGAGAGATTACTCCTCTTTCTATGGCCTCCCATGCTAACACAAAGGAAATATCAATCATGCCAGAAAATGGCTTTTCCAAATCAAAGATGCTGGGAATTATTCTATTACCTTTCTCGTAGAGAATTTTCAGAGTTGCTGAGAGGGATTTTTATGCAAGAAAGCAGCATGTTAGCATAAATTTTTGCTTAATTGCTAGGTTAATGTTAAATTGCAGCTTTTCTTTTAGGAAAAATGGCAGCTGGTGAGCCCCTTCTATAAACCTACATTTCCTCTGTAACTTTATGATATGTAAATAGGTATGCAGGAGACAAACAGCTTCAAAATGACATGCGATGAAAAGAAGCAGAGGACGTTGAGATGCTTGAAGCAACCTTCTTGTGGGGAAAACTGCAGTGAACTCCATCTAGAATTCTTCAGCAAGCCCATGTATGTTTTTGCTGCCCTCCAACACCAGCTTGCTAAGAAGTAGTATTTCGACTGGAGTCCTCATCAAGAGCAGTCTGGGATGAGTCACTTACTCTTACAACAGGGACAGTATCGTTTTCTCTTTTGGGCTCGAACCCTCTGGCCAACTGATGCCAGGGCACTGCTAAGAGACGGAGAGGGTTCTTTTAGATATACTTTATTGCTCCAGCTGAATTATTTCATCATCTGCTGAGCACTCAGAAGTAATGAACAATGCTGACAAGCTAATACAGTATGAGAGTTGGACATTCTTGCTTTTATTTGCTTAATATTTAAGGCTTGGTTTTGCAGGTGATCAAGAAGTAAAAGGAAAATATGCTCAGATCTCAAGAGTTGTTTTGTTACTCCTTTTGCTGCTAAGATATTTAAATAAAGAACTTTCTCTTTCACAGCCCAGGTTCTCCCCCTCTTTGATCCTGAAGCAATAATCCCATATTTATGAGATTATTTTCGTTGCCATGGAAATTAACAATGTAAAAAATTCAGCATTATCATTTCTGTATAAGCAGGCAAGATGCAGTCCTCTTGCAAGACAAACATTTTCCTGGCACCTCTTCCTATCCCCACCATCCTACGCATGCGGCAGGTCATAGCACAAGAACCAAGAGACATACGTGCCGCGTACAGCACACCACAACCTTGCATATGGCAAGATTCCCCATACAGGTCAGATTCACCTTTCTGTTTTAACGTTATGGGACTATTTTTAGGACTGCGAGGAAAGATCCATCCCATCCCAATGCCCCAGTAGACTTCACTTGTGGCACCATCAACTCTGACAAAAACTAGAGACAGTGGTTTGTGGCAATTTGGGATTATAGGACCCTACCCTACAAGGTAATAGTCTAAAATCATCCACTCCTCTCCAGGAAAAGTCCAACCTGAGATCACTAAAAGCACTTTGAGATGCAGTCTCTTTTTTCTTTGCATATGCACCGAACAGCACTATAATCCATGAAGTGGGACTTCAGTGTTTCAGGAATGCAACTTCCACGCTCGTCCTACGGTGAGGTACTACTTACCAGCGCTGACTGGCAGACATCTTCACCTTTAGGAAATCTGCAACCCATTCAGGAACAAAAACACCCCTAAAGCATCCGGCTCTTATGGCTTGCATATGCTGGTGGCTGGTAAGTTATACCACCCACAGCAAATTTTAAGTTGTTCCTCAATAAAGTATTGGTCTAAACACCTTATTTTTGTCTCTAAATTTACTCTTGGTTCTTAGAGTTGTTGTTATCCAGAGAAAAGATGGAAAACCAGGATTCAGGAAATTGCACTTTCATGCAGTCCTTGAATCTTAAAAATACACAGCTAGATCCCAAGCATATCCAATGAGTCTGACTTACACGCTTACAGGAGTTAGTGAAAGAATTTGCACAAAGCTCCCAAAAAATGTAAAAGCAAATGCCAAAAGCACTCAGATCAAACCCGTGGTTCTGATAAGTTCACTCCTTCAGAGTGATCCAGTGCTTTTGCCAGGGCTGGGGATAGAACTGAATTTCTTCTCCCACTCCCTTTGCACTAAATCCTTCATGCATCTCCCTCCCAGACTGAGCATGATGTGAGTAAAGTAACAATCAACAACAATATTGCCTACATATTTTTGTTTATATGTCTGTTTTAATAACATGATATTCCTAAAGGACACGTACAGAAAGCATGGGATTTCAAAACCCATGCAATGTAACATGCAAGGAACAAAGCAGGTTTCTTTACTCTCCTTTGCTATTCGCTCAGCTCTGACCTAGAGAGACCAAGAGGGGTAAAACTCCATGCCTCTTCAGTCCTTAGATGCATTTACGAGACAGACAACATTTCAAGCCAACTGTGATGATGATCGTTATGACGTGGACATCTGTTTGCTGAGACTGGCACATTTGTTTCCTTACAAATGAAAGGGCCGAGAGAAGCAGCCAGTTTTTAATCATCTTTATGGATTTACTCTGACAGTAACGCTCAAGAAAAATAAAAATGACACAATCTATATTCTAGTATATTTTATGATTTTGGTGGTACAAAAAATGTTGGTTTGGCTACAGGAAATTTATCTCGAGGTAGGAAACAGTTTCTTGACCAAAGTTTCTGTGATTTCATACTTTATTGAAAGCGGATTAATCTTGTAGCACATTTCTGAAGGCAAAACAAGGAGCTAATGTTGAGCGATAATTCATATTAATGTCCGTAGGTATCAATATCATAGTTATCCAGTTTTCTGACGATTCCCCATGAGCACACACAGAAAAGGATACTGATAATTGCAGTTCACAGTACCTGTCACCCTTCTATTGTGGGCGTAAGTTGTACCTGGCTTCTAGAGATGCTTTAAGACAATTATTGGCTTAGAGATGATGTTTGCAACTGACTGGATACACACAGAGATTTATTTTCCTCCTTCACAATTTTCTTCTTTACTTGTATGTTTATTTACTTGTTGCTCTTTCAAGAAAGCTGTTGCAAGCTCCAACTCAGACAATTTATTGAACAGCAGCTAAGAAAACTACAGTTAACAGGTTCATGTAGAATGACCATCACAGACCACCTACAGCAGCTTTAGGCACCAAAGCACGCAGGTTTCTGGAATTAAAGGGATATTGCAATTCACTAGCAACAACAGCAAACTCATGTCCTCCCTGTACAACCACCGCTGGAATTAACTCTGCCGAGTTTTAAAACGATGCTGCAGAGTCTCTCCGCTCATACGGACGGATGCAGACGTGAAGAACTCTACGCTGCTGCCGTATTACTTAGGTTTCCTCCTTTGTTGACCAGGTGCTGATCTGCCCACCGCACATTAGAAAAGACAACATCTCTCCCCCTTTCCTAAGTAAAAGCTGTTTGGCAAAACAGAAGCTCCAGGTACCGAGGGTTGCCAAGCCAGAGCCGTTCCCGAGTGCTGAATTCGCAAGATGTAAAGAATTCTTTGAAGGGGCCAAATTGCTTTCCTGAAATGAAAAGACCCCTAATGCTCAGAGAAGACACATTTGTCTGTGTTTACAAATGTTTCCCCAGCCAAACTGTGATACCTGAACATGAATACACTGCAATTCTTACAAGAGATGGAAAGATTAATGTACTATAAGTCCAGAGGGAAATCCCTCCAGACATTGTTTTTGAAAAGCTTAGAAATCAGCTTTTTTTTGTGGTTGCCAATATTCCTTAGCAACAAAGCTAGTCTGCTGAACATGGCTCTGCTGTAACACATTCCAGAAATAACTAGCAGGGCTGACATTGTTTGGACTAATGGGAAAACTAATCGGGTCATTCGCTATGTGCTAGTGCTCTCCACCTGCTGACCACCTGCGCGTCCCTGGGACAATCCAAGAAATACCCACATACACTCACATGTGTGTGTGTGTACCTAAATATACATACGTATATTTAAAGAGTATTTATAAGGGAAGATTTTTCACAACTGTTATGTGGGGGATGGAGAAAAAGATGGCGGAGGAGAAAACAAAGGCTTTCTTCTGTCTCGAACAGAAGGTAATACCGAAGCCCAAAGCGCCTTCCCCTCCCACCCAAGTGCTCCACAACGGCCAGGAAGAACCCATGTCCTTGTCCTCCAGACAGCATGAGAACCACCCTCTCCCAAAACTGCAAACTCCACTCCCCGCAAGTGGAGACATTGCAGAGAAGAGCTTACATTGTGATCCCACATTTCTCCATCTTTACAACAACGTGGATGTAGCAGCTCCAAAAACCGGTATGGTAACGCAGAAGCTCCCTTGTCGCAGCAGGGAGCGTTAGGAGACTTTCCTCTTCGCTTTCCAGGGCTTGCCAGCGAGACGGGGTTCCAGACCAGCACATATTGCAGACAGTGTCCTACAGGTCTGAACTAACCCGTCATGTTTTCCTTATGAAGGACGCATCAGTTAAAGAAAGAACTCCTTGCAATGCAGTATTAAGGGCAGGATTTTTTTCTGTTAAGCAAATTGTCAATGTTTTGAATGTTTTTCTGTTCCACACTGGCGTAAGGAATTTACACTTAAAATTTTCATGAAAAAAAAAACCTAAACCCCCTAAACAAAACCTCACCTAGAATCTAGAAAAAAAAAATAGCTCAAATTGTTGCTTTGTCTCATTCAACTAGGGACTTGAATCTGTAGCTCCAGCTTCTCACATGAGTGTCTAAATCAAGAGGGTGTTACACATCCTGGAGAGGGTCATTCTTCTTCTTGTGACCAGAAACTCTATCTCGGACTTGAGAAACAGAGATTAGATGAAATGGCTACGTTTTAGTAAAACAATGCTTTCCTTTCAATGCAGAAGTATTTTCTGACAAAGCTTGTTGCATTTTGAACGTCCAGGCTTGCTCTAATTCATATTTAAGAGGTCAAATCCCAAAACTCTGTGCCAACAGAAGTACAGACTGCATAAAACTTCACATGCAGAGACAAAACGACAACATCAGTGGCAACTGTTTTGCCGTCAAGTAAATGGACGCAAACTGTAACACTATACTAACACAGAAGCATGGACAAGAACTGAGTAAACATGTCCAAAATTCAAGAGAACATAGCCAGGGCTCCACTGAGTAGAACTTCATCAATTCCAGCTAATGGCACCATCTGAGGTTTTTCTCTCAATGTTTTCGATGTGTCTGCTCTGCTGCTGACATGCTCCCGTTACACTGAATGGTACCACGGTACTTTGAATTCAAGCTCAAAGCAGGGCAGAAAAATTAGCAGATTTAGACCTCTCTCAATTTGGCTTTTAAAGGTATGGGATAAATTGTTCCCTCTCACCTTCAGCCCAACGGAAGCGAGTGGAAAGCAGAGAGGAGCGCAGATCACACCTGTGAAAAGTTCAATACACCTGCTACCACCAGCCAGAACGCTCCCGTTCTGCTCTGACACACACGATGCCTCATGGTGCAATCTAGCCTACCACGTATAAAACCCTTGGTTTCTAATTTTACACATTCGCCTCTTCATAAAAGAGTTCTGTACTTCAGCACCAGTGAACCGATGCAGGGCACGGATTAATGCACCACTGGTGCGCATTTTGGGTAGGCAAAAATCATTCAGCCTTCCCCAAGGTGCTTCACAACATGGCTCAGGCATGTTCAGTGGGCTGTGATGCACGCTGAGTGTCCAAATTGCTATACGCTGTCATATATTCTACATACCTCGCAGCACTTCATTGCCGAGACAAGAGCCTCCAGCGTGACGGTGCCCCCAGGGGAGAGGCAGGCAGCTAAACCAGAGGGCAGCGGCGCTGGATGCCCACAGACTCAGGTGCATCCTAAATTGTGGCAATCATGAACCAGTTAACAAATCACTCACCTTATAAATTAAAAGCTAGCTGTTAAAAATCTCCTCTTTTGACAACCTTCAATTACAAAGACTTGCTCTATTCACACCCAAATTAAATGTAAAAATCTGACTTTCAACTGCTAATTAGTCATAGAAGATAGAATTACATTTCTGTTATGGCATATTATACTTTCTGTTAATTGTTATTTACTCCCACTGTTTTGAAACTGCCACTTGATATCTAGCAATGTTAAATGCATTTTTGTAAGGCTTGGGGAATAAAAAAAGTCAAGGTTCAGGCATCTCTTTGGAAGAAAAGACACTAAAAATAAAATACCACGTCTTTCTTTGGTCAAAATCAATGTATGTCTACTGAAGTCAATGGATCCACATTGATTTTTATGCATGCTGGAAATCCGCCCCAATATTGTTTATATCCATTAAAGAGAAATAAAGCAGACCCAAAAGTGTTTGTAAGAGCTAGTAGCAATGATTGAAGGAGACAAAAAGGGAGGGGGGGG